>NC_090749.1:72699435-72706935 GCF_036898095.1 Palaemon carinicauda
GATCTGGAAGGCAAATAAAATGGGTCTCATCAAAGCCGATTTACACACTGAAATCGTGTTAGCTGCCAATCCTTGGCCATGGAGATGGATGAAGAAAGATAAGCAGAAATCTGTTGAGATCTCCTGCGGATTCTTTGCCTTTACAAAGGCCACCCATTTTCTCCAAGATGACTCATATTGCCTTCTAGTCGATTTGCACTTGTATTCCTCTAGGAAGTCTATGCTGGCTTTCGAAATCCCGAAGCGCTTTCTCACCGCTAGGGCGAGAAAATCATGAGCTGCAGGGTCTGGGTTTTCTGTAATGAAGCGCAGACAGTCGACTTCTGGACTCGCTGGGTCAGAACTGGATGTGGTAGCGGCACGAACTTCATCTGTAGTTCCAACGCCAAGGGGAACCACATGCTGTTCGCCCACTTGTGGGCCACTATTGCCGCTACCCCCTTGAAGGATCTCAGTTTGTTGAGGACCCTCAACAGAAGGTTGTGAGGAGGGAACAGATAAATCCTGGACCATCTGTTCCAGTCGAGGGACATTGCGTCCACTGCTTCCGCTAAGGGGTCCTCGTACGGGGACACGTACAGGGGCAACTTCTTGTTGTCTTTCGTCGCAAAGAGGTCTATTTGCAGTTCTGGGACTTGATTCAGAATGAAGGAAAATGATCCTGCGTCTAAGGACCATTCCGACTCTATCGGTGTGAACCTGGATAGAGCGTCCGCTGTCACATTGCGGACTCCTTGAAGGTGAACTGCCGACAGGTACCACTTCTTCTTTTCCGCCAATCGGAAAATGGCTAACATCACTTGGTTGAGAGGTGGTGACCTCGACCCTTGTCGATTCAAGCATCTCACAACCACCTCGCTGTCTGTCACCAATCTTATGTGGATCGAGTGACGCGGGGAGACTTTCTTTAAGGTAAGGAGCACTGCCATAGCTTCTAGAAAGTTTATATGAAAGGTCCTGAATAGCTTGGACCAAGTGCCCTGGACTTTTTTCCGATGAGAGTGACCTCCCCATCCCTCCTTTGAGGCGTCTGAGTGAATCGTCAACGACGGGGGAGGTGGCTGAAGAAGAACAGACTTCTTTAGATGTCTGGCTTGGGACCAAGGTCTGAGAAGAGTACGTAGCCGAGGCGGCACTGGTCTTCTCAGGTCTCTTCGCGCGTTTGATGCATACCTTCTCCAAACTCCGGTTGCATCCTTTAGCTGTGCTCTTAGCACTGGGTCTGTCACTGAAGCAAACTGGAGAGAGCCTAGTACCCTCTCCTGTTCGCGTCTTGATATCCTTTCGGAATCTAGAAGTCTCTTGACAGAGCCCGCTATCTCCTTCCTTTTCTTCATTGGGATGGAGAAACTGTGTGACAAAAGGTCCCAGTGGATTCCCAGCCACTGGAACTTTTGGGATGGAGAAAGTCGAGACTTTTTCTTGTTGATCTTGAAGCCTAGGTACTCTAGGAACTGGATCACCTGACTGGAAGCTTGCAAGCATTCGGTCTCGGATGCTGCCCACACCAGCCAGTCGTCCAGGTAGGCTACTACCTGAATTCCCTTTAGGCGTAATTGTTTGAGAGCTGCGCTCGCAAGCTTCGTGAAAATCCTTGGGGCTATGTTTAGCCCGAATGGCATGGCTCTGAAGGCGTACAGTTTTCGTTGTAGCCTGAACCCTAGGTAGGGGGAGAGTCGACGGCTGATTGGAATGTGCCAATAGGCGTCTGACAAGTCTATAGAGACTGAGTATGCCCTCTTGGGCAGTAAGGTCCTTATGTGTTGCAGTGTTAGCATCTTGAATTTGCAATTCACTATGAACTTGTTGAGTGGTGACAAGTCCAGAATGACTCTGAGCTTTTCCGAGTCTTTCTTGGGAACACAAAACAGCCTCCCTTGGAATTTGATGGACTTCACCTTTCGGATCACATTTTTCTCCAACAGTTCTTGAACGTACTCCTCCAAAATGGGGGTGGAGTGTTGGAAAAACCGAAGGCATGGGGGTGGAGTGCTGTACCAGCTCCAACCCAGTCCATTCTTGAGTAGGCTTTGGGCCCAGGGATCGAAGGTCCAGCGATCCCAAAATTTCATCAGTCTCCCTCCTACCGGTATCATTTCACTTGGACTGCCGTCCTGAGGTCTTGCCTCCCTGACCACGACCACCTCTGAATCCCCTTCCCCTTGAGGGGCGCCTAGACGAGCCTCTGGCTGCTCCTCTAGGTTTTGCACGAAAGGAAGAAGACTGTCCTTCGAACGTTGGGGCGAATGTGGTTGACTGACCTGGCACCGCCTGGGGTACCCACTGAAAGGCAGTCGGGGTTTGTGCCACCATCTGGGGCACTGGAGGCAAAGGCAATTGCAGTTGCTGTTGCTGTCTATAAGGCTTGGCTGGCCGAGATGGTAGCCTAGTCTTCATATTCTTCCTCTTTGGTTGAGGACCCTCATCCGGGGAAGATTTTCTTTTGATAGCCAGGCCCCACTTCTGGAGAAGATTTCTATTCTCCACGGCGGCCTTATCAACAACCTCTTTGACCACATCGGTAGGGAAAAGGTCTTTTCCCCAAATGTTGGAGGAGATTAACTTCCTTGGCTCGTGTCTCACCGAAGCCCCGGTGAACACGAACTCCCTGCAAGCTCTCCTTGCCTTGACGAAGTTATAAAGGTCCTTCGTCACTGTGGCTAAGTGAGACTTAGCCACTACCATGAACATTTCATGGACCTTGGGGTCACTTGCCATCGTCTCGAGAGTAGTCTGATGAGACATTGAGGCAGCCAGTCTTTCTTTTGTCTCGAACTCTCTTCGTAAAAGAGATTCGGACAGCTTGGGGAGGTCCTCGCCGAATTGCCGTCCGGCAATATCAGCCTCCAACTTTCCCACTGAGAATGTTAGATGGACATCCTTCCAGTCTTTGTGGTCCATAGGTAGAGCCAGCGACAAGGGTTTACACTCCTCCAGGGAGGGGCAAGGCTTGCCGGCCTCGACTGCCTTTAGGACAGCCGCAAACCCTTTCTGTAAAAAGGGGAAGGCTCTATCAGGAGAGGACACAAACGAAGGGAGCTTCTTGCTCAATGCAGCTACCTTCGAATTCGAGAAGCCCCTCTCTTTCATCGAGGATGAAAGTAGGGCTTGAGCCTTAGCGTGGTCCATAACAATGACCTCCTTCGGCTCTGTCTCCTCCCTTGAAGCTGGTTCTTTTCTCAGCCGGACATAGCAGTCCGGATATGATGCCTTGCTGGGCCAGAATTCTACCTCCTCTAGGGGAACTGAACCCAGCTTATCCGAAATGACGATCTTTCCAGTCGTCATCGGCATGTGCTCAGCATACCTCCATGGGTTAGCATCTGAGCATATGGGAAGGTCTTTCACATTGAGCCTTTTCCGGGGCCCATGTGATTCTGCCAGGGACTGCATACGCAGTTCCATTGCAGCCGCCTTCTCCTGATTCTCCTTCTGCATTTGTTGGATCATTCCAACAATCGAAGAGAGGGCCTGTCCCAGTTCTACTGGGAGGCCAGCCGATGTTGAGGGGATAGGCTCCGGCATCTGAACCGGAGTAGCCGACACCTCGTCGACCTCATCCTCTACGACATCCGGGGTTTGAACTTGATCCTGACCTTCTGCCAGGAGGTCTTCTTCCAAACGATCGTCCAGGTCAGACATCCTGTCACACAACTGGATGTCTTGCATCGCATCTGCGACTTCCTCGTCCACCTGGACTTGATCTTGAAGGATCTCCTCTTGAGGCTGGGGAATCACTGCCTCAGCTGATGCCTGGGGAAAAAGATACGCCCTCATCTTCTCACTTGGAAGATAAGGGCCAGAGGTGTTCTTCTTGAAGCCCCTTACCCAAGTACGAAGCTTTTCCCTAGCTATATCCCTTGATTCCGCCGTTCTAGGGGAATCAAAAGCCTCAGTAATCAGGTTAGTGCATACAGTACATACCTGAGGGTCCCAATACTGGAGATCATCCTTGGAGACAGCGCATGCTGCGTGTCTCCTACAACACTCATGTCCGCAGAGGTTCTTGCTGCGGACATTGCAGAAAACATTTCCGCACTTCGGAGGGTCCTCCTGTAAAGAGAAGAAATTTCCATGAGTATCAAGTGAACTATGTATCACTGGATATGCATATTATAGCATAACAATTCATAAATGAAAGACACACACTTGTGTTTCCCTCACAACCCATTGTTGCAGCCTTCCGGATAATAAAATCAAAAATGGTTTATCTCTACTAGAGTAACCAATGCAAGGTTTCCAGAGGAAACAGGTGGAGCTCACACCTAGGCAATGATTTTTA
Source organism: Palaemon carinicauda (assembly GCF_036898095.1). Classification (NCBI taxonomy): domain Eukaryota; kingdom Metazoa; phylum Arthropoda; class Malacostraca; order Decapoda; family Palaemonidae; genus Palaemon; species Palaemon carinicauda. Next base: position 72,703,718 of record NC_090749.1, read on the forward strand.
AAAATCCTGGATAATAGACGGGGAAGAACTCTGCTTCCTGTCTGAGGGCAACAGCAAAGGGCTGTGTAAGAAAACACAATAGTGTTAGAAGATACAGTGCTGTACCTAAACTTTTACTATAGTTTTCTTCTTACTGTATATGCTATACAGAAGAATACTAGTACAGTATAGGAGGATGTGTGCCGGCCTGCCTTTGCCGGCCGGCACACACCACAATTAGCTTTAAAGTATACTACTTAACAGCTATAGGGCGGCAGCCCTCTGGTTCAAATGCCTGTGCCGGCGGCAGCAGCTGCCGGCCAGCAACAGCCAGTGTTGGCCGGCAATGATTGCCGGCCAGCAACTACACAAGGTAGTACCCAGCTGCCGGCCACACTCTTGGTGACCGGCAGACAAGGACTGACATAAGCCGGCCGGCAAAGGTACAAGACCGATGCCAGCCGGCAGCAAAAGAACCAGAAGACTACCCCTGCCCGGCTGCCGGCCTCACAGGCCGGCAGCCGGCCTCATAGGCCGGCTGCCGGGACAGGTACAGCACTAGAAGAAAATAGAATGGATGCCGGGATAAGAGTGTACACAACCCCCCAAGCCCGGCAACCGAAAGAGTGCATATAAGGAAGGGGAGAAACTTAATTCAGGCTTCCTTGACCAATGCCGTCCGGCTCTGCCGGCAGGCATGGATGAGGGACCAAGAGAGGTCCGGGCAGCACTCGAAAACATAAGACCCTTGCCGTCCAGCGTCTCTGCCGGCCGGCAATGGGCTTAGTCAATCCATATCCCAACCTATACTAGGTCCAGAAGTAGAATGACATATGGTACAGTAATACCCCTGCCGGCCAGCTCTGCCGGCCGGCAAGGTACAGTACAGTAATGGCTAGGCCATTACGGAGATAGAGGGGGAAGGGACAAGAGGGTCCTGCCAACCTTGCTTTAGTGACAGATCACCCGCAGCCAAGAACTCTGTCTTAGCCTAAGGGAGATCTAAGGGAAAGGGCCAGCGCAGTAGTATAATACCTGCCAGCTTCCAGAGCACCAAAGCAAGGAAGGCGTTGCAACTCCCAAGGGAAGATTTATCCTCCCCGAGAACAGCAACAGGACTTAGTCTGGTCGATCACACAAGAAGGAATCATAACTACAGAAACCTTCGACAGTGACCTAAGGGAGCTCAGCTCCCTTTGTAAGTGTTAGGTCAGCGAGGGAGACTCTGCCCCAAGCCAAACAACACGGACTCAGACTAAAAACTCTGTTGTTCTGTCCCTCTTTGAACCAGACTCAGCAGGAACAGGAAGGTACAGTAACACCCTAGTATAGTTTTATCGAAAATAAATTCGGAAAAAACCACTTAGGGATAAGCCCAAGGCTTAAACAGAGGGAAAGGGATTGCATACCTTCTCCGAAGAAAAGAAAGCAACCGGGGAGTATGATAAAGTATACTAAGGCTCCATAAGCAATTAGCCTAGGCACCAAGAGAATCGATTACCTAATTCACCGAAACTCTCACGTATACAATCTTGGAAATATTCCACACAGTCTAAATGTATAAAATATAGCCTAAAGCTTCAATAAAATTTTAATTACACTCGGAAAAACCATAATCATGCATTAAGTACTAGGACCAAACGACTAGGCTACATGGCCTAGCGTAGGCCAGAATGGCGAATACTTCGCCAAATAATACTAAGCACGACAGGAAATCCTATGTAAAGCTAAATAGCTAAATTTTATTAAGCAAAACAACCAGGAATGTCACTCTGACTAACTAATTATATCTAGCGAGTGACAGTGTCCAGGACACCTCTGGTAGGCTACGGCTCTTGTATCAAAGATTAATCCTATTAATCACTCAAAATTTTACCAAGAGCCTACATTTATACATAACAGACACTATACTCAACTTATCCGAGGTCAACGAAGACGAAGAAGCCATGAAAAGTTGAATAAATCCAAGATTTGCGAGAAAAACAGGAAAAAACACCGAGTTGTTAAGCTACGCAAAAAGGAATACAGATGGCGCCAGGATTGGCGCCAGGCACGCATACGAATCGGGGGATAGGGAGCCTTGGGAGCGGCTCCCCTTTTTCTTTCCCGAATTCGTATCTCGTCAATCTCCCTCCTACGAGACGAATCTCTATTCAGGTCGTAGATTGCCATGTGACGTGTCTAGAATACGTCCTCTGATATGTCGCGATATCCCTTTCACGAGGGATACTCGCTCCAGGAGTTAGAATTCTGGTACCTTAAGGTAAATTCTCTGGGAATATCGCCGTAGTTGTAATATACCCTAGGAAGCTACCCTATAGGAACTTCCATCAGGACGACATGGCTTGAGCCCAAAAATACACATATATGTACATATATATATATATATATATATATATATATATATATATATATATATATATATATATATATATATATATATATATATATATATATATGAATTAATTCTTTTGGTCACGTTTAGTGACAAGAGGTAGAACTATTTGGTTTCTTCCCGTACCTCGGGTAACGGAAGTAGGAATAGTCATACCCTGGTGAGAGTAGTTGTTGTAAGGGAAGTGGAAGGTTGGGAAGGATTGAATCTGTGTCTGTGTGTATACTTGCACATCTACCTCAGTGTTTATCCCTCAATTTTGACGGGTCGCATACAATAATAATAACTAGAGGGAAACTCATTAGAGCGCAGACCTTCCCCGAGACAGCTTATTTCTTGTCCTTTTGTCGACCTTGACATTGGCCTTTGACCTTAACATATATCAATTGGCGTAGATTTCCATACACTTAAATATGAACCAAGTTTGAAGACTTTGTTACAACGTTGTCCAAACTTATGGCTGATTTCGTGAATTGGGCATTTTGCTTGACCTTGACCTTGCCATTCCAAAATTTATTAATTTCCATTTTTTCATATGACAGTTAATCCCTGCAAGTTTCATTACTCTACGATTAAAATTGTAGCCAGGAAGGTATTCACAAACAAACAAACACACATATTACAAACAAAATACAGGGGCGAAAACATTACCTCCTTCCAACTTTGTTGACGGGATAATGAGAATGCTCCTATTGTTATATCATCATAACTCTATTGAACACTCAAAACTAACATTGATTCTTTGGCTACTATTTAACTCGGTTATTGAAAATAAGGGAAATATAAGGTACAGATTAGCTCATAGAATAGCTTCAACTTTATTAAATGTTTTAAGTTAGATATG
>NC_090749.1:72711935-72716935 GCF_036898095.1 Palaemon carinicauda
TCGATATAACTCTTCATTCCACTTTATGCATAATTTATATTTTACTTATTTATACCATTCTACTTGCTTTATGTTATTCAGTAGTATATCTACAAAGAAACATTTCATTTATTCATTCAATTCATTCGTTAATTTATCAACGTAAGCAACTCATGCACTCCAGGTAATAAGAGATGAAACACTGAACAATTTAAAGGATTATTTAGAGAAAGTAGTTCAATCCTCTTAGGACGACGGAGCTCGGCGTAGGTTTCATCTATTTCTTTATATCGCCAAAATGTGGAGCTCTTTCTGACCGGTATTTTCACTATACTTCTGCATCTATACACGCTTTTTTTTTTCTGGGGGGGGGGGAATCGAGCCATGTCGTTCTGATGAAAGTTCCTCAAAAGCAGCTTTCTACTTTGGATATTTCTGTGAGTGATTTACCTGAGAATTTTACCTGCAGAGGTATCACATGGTTACTACCCCCAAAAGCGAATATCCCGAAAGATATTGTGTGTACACCAGGGATGTGTTTAAAACAAGTCATGACTATTCTTCCAAAAATAGAGTTAACATTGTCTCGAAAGATATGGGATGGGATTGGATACATGAGCGAGAGAGCCGTTACAACTCCCAATCACAGTGTGCTACAATTAACACGTCTGCTGTAAATCCGTCCCTATTAACAGACACTATCTTCAAGGTTGTTTGGAGTTTTTCTACGTATTTTCATAGCTTTTTAAGTGATTTGGTGATCATAGATGCTTCGGCTTCTTCCTCATCGACTAAGTTGAGTACTCTTTTCTTGTGTGTTGGAGAATTTTGCGTCTCCAAACCGTTATTATCACAAATCTGGAAATCTTTCTGCATGGTATTTTTATTATAATTCTGCATATATACACTCTTTATAATAAATATCTTATAAAAGGTTGAGTTGCCTGTGTAACGTTCCTGACTGGTGATCGCCAGACTCTGGTTCGAGTCCTATTCAAACTCGTTAGTTGATTAGCAGCTGTAACCTCACCCTCCTTGTGAGCTAAGGATGGGGGTTTGCGGTAGCCTATAGGTCTATCTGATGAGTCATCAGCAGCCATCACCTGGTCTTCCTTGGTCCAAGCTTCCATGGAGAGGAGGCTTGGGGGCTGATCATATGTAAATTACTCAGTCTCTGGGGCACTGTCCTGCTTTCTAGAGCAATGTCACAGTTCCTTGCCTCTGCCCTTCATGAGCAGCCTTTAAACCCTTAATGGGACATGGCTTTGCAAAGGGTATCACTATATAACCAAAAGAATATTACTTACTAGATCATTATAAAAAAAAACTCGCTTAAATAAAAGTTTACTTCTTCCTATAATGATTGTGAATACAGCATTTGCTAATAATAAAAGGTGACAAAGATAATATGAATCCCAACCTGCATTATAACATTGGATTTTAAGTTTGGCCTTTAAGAATTAGGCTTTAGCAGATCCAAGTAGACCTCATCTGCTCTTACTGTCATATGCATTCATTAATGCAGTAGTCCTATATATGCCTGCTTTATCTGGCTTTTTGCTATCAAAGCACCCACTACATTGGTTTAAGAAATGATTAAATTGGTTATCTTCACTGAGCTATTTTTCCCTATGGAAGCCCCTAGGCTTATAGCATATTTTTTTTCCAACAAGGGTTGTAGCTTAGCTAATAATAATAATAATAATAATAATAATAATAATAATAATAATAATATTAGATTCATGAATCTAGGTTGGGTGAACTATCAAATTTCTGCTCAGGTCTGATATATTCCACTGAAACAGGTGTTTATGGGCAGGTTATTAGAAGCCGTGGTAAAGTGTCTGGAGGCAAAAGGCATATGGAGGAAAATGAATAAGTCCTTTGTGCAACAATCTTGGAAGACATTTGCTGTTTCATATACCTTTATAAGAAGAATTTTGAACCATAAGACGCATTCACTGTTTTTTACTTCTAACTATCTAGCATTTTCAAGCAATATATATATATATATATATATATATATATATATATATATATATATATATATATATATATATGTATATACATATATACATCAAAAACAAAAATTGCAGCCGTTTCTAGCTCACTACAGAACAAAGACCTCAGACATCTGCTATTTAAAGTCAGGGTTTTGGCAAGTTTTCATCACCCCACTGGCCACTGCAGGTTGGTGATGGTGGGAGAATTTCATCTGATTGCTAGCAGCATACCAATATAGTACGAGTGGCCCTGACTAATACAGCTTTGCATAACATAGCGATATACAAACCCCATTCAAGACATTAAGATATCGCTTCCAGGAAGGGGTATATGAAATATAAACGGGTGAAATAAATATATATATATATATATATATATATATATATATATATATATATATATATATATATAGATAGATATAGATATATATATATATATATATATATATACATATATATATATATATATATATATATATATAGATATATATATATATATATATATATATACATATATATATATATATATATATATATATATATATATATATATACTGTATATATACTGTGTATATACATATATATATATATATATATATATATATATATATATATATATATATATATATACTGTGTATATACATACATATATATATATATATATATATATATATATATATATATATATATATATATATATATATATATATATATATATATATATACACACACATATAATTTCCAGCCATGTCACTACCCAATAATTACCCTTCTCTATCCAGTCCTTTTCCTCCATTTTAGAAATCACCCAGTAATTCACCGATTAATAACTTGCAGGTTTATTAGCCATAATTTGCAGTTTGTTGGGGCTGTTGGACGAGACTCTAAGACTGGTTTTGACAGGAGAAGTAATCAAAGGCCTGGGACCAGATGAAATTACGTTGCGAGTGGAAATTTGGAAGTAATTAGATGTAGTTAGATTAAGCGTTAAGACCCTTAATCAACAATGGGCTTGGGACTAATAATAATAATGATGAAAATAATAATAATAATAATAATAATAATAATAATAATAATAATAATAATAATAATAATAATAATAATAGTAGTAGTAGTAGTAATAATGATAATATTAACAATAATAATAATAATAATAATAATAATAATAATATTTATACAACAAATGCAGCCATTTCTAGTCCACTGCAGACATGTTTTTATTCATATCTAGGGTTTGGCCAGTTTTCATAACCATGCTTAAAACTACAAAATGGTGATGGTAGAAGATTTTCGTCTGATCGCCGACTAAACCAACCCAGTAGGGGTGACTCTGGTTAGTGCAGCTTTGCTGATCATGCCGATACGCAAATAATAATAATATCTCTTATATAATAAAGAGGAGTTGTCTGGGTATACAAATGAATATATATATATATATATATATATATATATATATATATATATATATATATATATATATATATATATATATGTATATATATATATATATATATATATATATATATATATATATATATATATATAATATATAGATATATATATATATAGATATATATATATATATAGATATATATATGTATATATATATATATGTGTGTATATATATATATATATATATATATATATATATATATATATATATACAGTGTATATATATATATATATATATATATATATATATATATATATATATATATATATATGTATATATATGTTTATATATGTATGTATATATAGCTGGTCACGCCATACCCTGGTGAGGGCTGGTAACGTGTAATTAGGAGAGGGGAAGGGGTGGGAAAGGTTGAGTCTGTGTGTATGTGTGCGTTTGCATATCTATCTAAATATTTAGCCATCATTTTGGACGGGTCGCGTATAGTAATAATAATAATAATAATAATAATAATAATAATAATAATAATAGATTTCAGACCTTCACCAATGAATATTGCCAATATTTCACTCAAGTCTAGAGAGGAGACACTTTCTTTTTCTTAGGCTGACTTTGGATGAATCTACTATTCTACTGTAACACTTAACTGCAGTCTACGGACAGCACACTCTCTCATTCAAATGCTGACTGCAGATGTCGAAGAATCCGGATCATCCATGACCTAAGATCTATCTCTGGTGAAATTTTGTCAAAATCAGCGAAGTAGATTTGACCCAATCCACAGACAAGCACACAGACATATAAATAAACCGACGCAATTTCATAACCTCTTTTGACAGAGTTAATAATAAAAACAACAACAACTTTGCTAAGCACTCCAACCAAGGGCAAACATTGACAGTGTGTATATACCAGACAGAAAAGATAAGGAGAGAGAAAAAAAGATAAAAGTATCAAGGTCTACCTATTAAATTGTGAAGACTATGCGCTAGTATCCTCTAGGGTATCTGAATGTTCGTGTAATAAATGACAAAAATAAAGACTGTACAGTTGCCTCCAGACAGTTTGTTATTCTCTTATATTGAGAAAATTTTGGTTTCTCGAAATAGGCACTTGTTATTTATGTTTTAATCCAGGTTTTAGGAAACCAATAATTTGGAAACGGGAGGCCATTCCTAAGGCAAAGGAGTCCTTCAGATAGAACATGCGATGAAGCCTTGGTTTCGTTAGTAATTTTGACCGAGCAGCTTATCTCTAAAGTGCTATACTCTTTTAAGACATATAAAATCTAAAGCATTTCAATTGGTTATTAATGAAAATCTGGTTAACATCTCGAGTGTTAAAATATCGAAACAAGAACAAACCCTTGTTCAGGGAGGATTGTATATGGGCTCATCTGGAGAGACAGCAGGAAAAACATATTAATAAAAATGAACACAACTTGAATGTTTGACCAAATACCATAAAAAGGTATTGTCCTTGAACATTCACTATTTGTTGTAGACTTCACAGTTCCTCCTTTGCTTAAACGATATGGCTCTGTCAATCAATGCCCAAAGGAAAAGATAATCCTTTTGGCTGATGTACATACAATATCTGACAAT
>NC_090749.1:72724435-72726935 GCF_036898095.1 Palaemon carinicauda
AGTGCAGGTTCCCGTAGATTTCCAACAAATTCACGCAATAATAAGCCAAAATGAGTTACGACCAACATTATATGCTGTAAATTTAGAACACCGATCCTTCACATTCTTTTTTGACTCTGGTAGTCCACGTAATATCATGGATTTGAGGACTCATCACTTGCTATTTTCAAACTTCCCTATAGAGAAGTCCGAGTAAGGCTCTCGGGTATAGGAAATAATGAATTAAATGTAAAAGGAGTAACTCATGTTCAGTACAAGGTCGGTAAGCTGTAATTATAGGATACCCGTATATGGGCAATCAAAACATTATCTTAGTCCCTGCCAAACACGGCGTGTATATCAAAGGAAAATTCTATAGGTTTTCTAATACCTTAAAATCAGTTTTGGATAAAAAGGAGACAACAAATAAAACAGTAATGTACGTTGAAGAACCAATCACTTGTCTCATGAATAAAAAAATAATATATTCGACCAAACAGAATTCTCGTTCACCCGTAATATCATTTTGCATGCAATCTATCGAGCCGAACGTAACTTCGAATATAATAGTGAGAGTAAAAAAAAACTTTGCCGGGATCTGAAATATTAATCCTTTCCGACACTTTGAAAACTAACAGATTGTCCGTTATACAAGCTCTTTATACAGTTGGCTCACAACAACAATGTAATATTGAAGTCTGTAATCATTTAAATACCACTTTAGTACTTCACAAAAATCAACATATCTTGGATATAGAAGTTTATAAACATCGTATTCTTACCGTCGCTGAAATCAATCATGCTCAATCAGTTGCGGATGAATCCCTTTTGCAATCTATTAAAAATAAAATCAATAAAGACATTCAAGAAGAGGAAATTCAGCAGGAGTTTTTTGGACTTTTAACTAAATATCATGATGTTTTCTCCACTACGGATGGATCCTTAGGTAAAACAGATGTCATAGAACATCAAATAAGGTTAAAAGACAAGCAGAAAATTATCTATGTACCCTCGTACAGACTCCCTATGAAATTCCAGAATGAGATAAATGATGAAGTAGGTAAAATGCTAGAAGAAGGATTTATTAGGAAATTGAACAGCCCTTATAACTTTCCGTTATTAATTGTACCGAAAAAAGATCGAACATGGCGTATCTGCGTAGACTTCCGTCGCTTAAATGAGGAAACGATTCCTGATCGATTCCCAGTGCCATGTACTGACAATATTTTATCTTTTCTAGGTAAGAACAAATATTTTACCAGTTTGGACTTACTTAAAGGCTTTCACCAGATATCATTAGAAGAAAATAGTATCCCATACACTGCCTTCAGCACAGCCAGGGGACATTATGAATTTTTGCGTATGCCTTTTGGTTTACATTGTGCTCCCATAACATTTACTAGAATGATTAACATAGTGTTTGGAGACTTGCTAGGGGATATATTGCATCCCTATATGGACGACCTTGTAATCTTTTCTAATACCTTAGAAGAACATCTATGTAAACTGGAACCAGTGCTACAGAGATTAAGACAGCATAACTTAACGGTAAAGATTAGTAAGTGTGAATTCTTCAAAACAAAATTAGTCTATTTAGGTTTTAAGGTGTCTAGCCAAGGTCTTAAAGTAGTCCACGATAAGGTACCGGCTATCCGTAACTTTCCGATACCTACTAATGTCAAGGGAATACAGCAATTTCTGGGGTGTAGTGGATATTACAGGCGGTTTATACGCAATTATTTAATAATAGCCGCTCCCCTAACTGATCTTACGAAGAAGGGCGTAGATTTCATATGGTCTGAGCAGCATCAACAGGCGTTTAAAACCTTAAAAGATGAACTGTGTAGTTCTCCTATCTTAAAATTTCCTGACTTTGGTAAGGAATTCTTCATTACAACAGGCGCCTCAAACCTAGGAGTAGGTGGGGTATTGCTTCAGCAATATGACAAACAGTTTTTCCCGATAGCTTTTTATTCACGTAAACTGAGACCTTTCGAAAATAAATACGCAGTAATAGACAAGGAAGGGCTGGCTACTGTTAATTCACTAGTGCATTTTAAGTTCATAATATACGTTTATCCCGTCAAGGTTCTTAATGATCATAAGCCCCTAACCGACTTCTTTAAAGGCTTTAGTCACAGCCCCAAACGAACTCTGTGGCATTTGATCATCCAAGATTTTGGCGCGAGAATCAGGTATTTACCAGGGAAAGCAAATATCATTGCTGATGCATTATCACGCAACCGCGTGTCATCTTGTACGGAGCCGTTAGCTGAATTAATAGATATATCAACACCCATTCCTATTGTTAAAACTGTATCTGAACAGGAAGATCTGGGCTGCAGCGCTGAACTAATACAGACTGAGCAAAGAAAAGATCAGAATTTAGAAAAAATCATAAATGCTTTGAAAGGAAATCCTAATGAAAAGGAATATATAAAGTATACGTAGCAGAATTATATAATCAAAGATAATATTCTGTGTAGATCCGTGACAAGGAAAACCCACAATACACCACAGG
>NC_090749.1:72731935-72734435 GCF_036898095.1 Palaemon carinicauda
TGACATATTTACATATGATTAGTTCCCTAGGCCCCTCTCTACCCAAGCTACGACCTAGGACCACCTATAGGCTCTTCCATATCCCCAATCCTTAGTTCACAAAGATGGTGAGGTTGCAGCGACCAAAGAAAGTAACGAGTTTGAGCACGCTACATCTCTCCTTACATTGCAATGTACATAATTCACTAAACATTCCATTAGAATTTCTAATACCAAATCATTCATCACAGTAGCTTCCACATTATATTGTTTCTCGTCTATTATTGAACATTCATCTTCCACATCATTCTAAACATCCAATATGCTCTTCTAGTACATTTCACTCCTCACACATCTCAAACTGTGAAATTTCTTTCTTCACATCCCATTGCACATTTCCTCATCTTTTCCTTCATTACTTCCAATTTACTACCTATCTATAAGGCTCGCTTCACGCGAGAGTTTTTCTGCACGGGAAAATTTCCGCCCTTTGGGAGGCATGTCTTTACAAGAGAAGATTTTTTCCACTTGGGAGTATTTACGCTTTGTAGGATGCATGTCTTCACAAGAGCGGAATTTTTCCGCACCTTAAAATTTCCGCTTGTTATGACGCATGTCATCACCAGAGAGGTTTTTTACCACATGGGAAAATTTCCACTTGTTGGGAGGCATGTCTTCAAAAGAGCGGATTATTTCCGCATGGGAAAAATTCCGCTTGTTCGGAGAAATATCTTCACAAGAACGGATTTTTTCCGCACGGGAAAATTTCCCCTGGTTAGGAGGCATGTTTTCGCATGAGTGGATTTTCCCCAAGAGGCCTGGTAGTTTCCATAGGCTGCTAAGTTGTAACCACACGGGTTAGCAGTGCACGCGGCTAGTGAATCGATGCCGCCTAGTAATTCTTCCGAGTGGCCAGCATGTGAAGAGCTTCATTAATCTTCACTGATTTTTATTCCACGCACAAAAAAAAAAAAAAAAAAAAAAAAAAAAAAAAAAAAAAAAAAAAAAACAACGGGACATCAAAACCACTCAATGTGAAGCGAAGAAAAAAGTTTCCCAATGCCTCCTAACTTCACATCAACCTACACATCTCCATCTGATTCTCCGTTTCTAACCCCCCTCACATCACTATACATCCTACCTTTATAGGGGCCCACATCCTTTTCCACATCACACTACACATCTCCGCTCCCCAAGGGCTGGTTTAGTTAGCCAACGATCCGGAAGGGGTAAAATTGAATTTTGTACGGTATTCGACAGAACTATTAATCCTGTCCTTATTCTTTTAGAGAAATATTAAAAAGAGAAAATTGGTGGAATATATAAAATAGATATCAACAGTAAAGATTAGTTGAAAAGAAAAATCTATATATTTGGAAAGAATGAAATGGGGAATTATGTCTGAGGAACCCTATCTTTTATTTAAAATTTATGAAAAGATATAAGGTAAAAATAATTAAATATTGAGATAAATACACCAAATATTGCAAATAGTAAAGAGGAAAATGTCGCTATGGCTCAAAATAAGTTGCTGAACTACATACATGTATATATATATATATATATATATATATATATATATATATATATATATATATATATATATATATGTGTGTGTGTGTATATATATATATATATATATATATATATATATATATATATATATATATATATATATATATATTTACAAAAATGGCATCCGATTCTATTCCACTACAGGACAAAGGCCACAGACATCTCAATTCGTATCTGTGGTTTAGCCAAACCTTTCATCACCACGCTGGCTACAGCGGATTAGTGACGGTGGGATATTTTCGTTCGATCGCTCACAGCAAACCAACCTAGTATGAATGACCCTGAATAATGCAGTTTTACAGATCATGGCGATACGCAAACCATTCCACAAAGTTAATGTGTCTCCACACAAAATAAGGATATATATATTTAAACACACATTTGTGAGCCTCCAGCCTCAAAAATACTGAACATTCATTCCAGAGATTCTTTTCATTAAGGTAATGTATTTTATAGAAGCCTTGAGGTTAAATGCCTCCCTCCTCAGGTTGATTAATTTACTTTAAAAAGGAAGTAGTTGACCCACAAGGACTTTTATAGAATAAGGGAATGAATAGAATGCTTTTAATGAATTATTTCGTATCACCGAGTTCCTTTACATGTATGAGGAGTACTGGTAAATATACACAGTGAATTCGCGTGTTAGGATGTATATGTAAAGGTTTATCTATCTCTCAATCTATGTATTTACTGTATATATAAAATATACACACATAATATATATATATATATATATATATATATATATATATATATATATATATATATATATATATATATATATGTATATATATATATATATATATATATATATATATATATGTATACTACATATACATATATATATATATATATATATATATATATATATTTATATATATATATATATATATATATATATATATATATATATATATATATGTATGTATACTACATATATATATAT
>NC_090749.1:72741935-72746935 GCF_036898095.1 Palaemon carinicauda
GGTGTATATATTGACATTCATATATATATATATATATATATATATATATATATATATATATATATATATATATATATATATATAAATATATATATATATATATACATATATATATATAATATATATATATATATATATATATATATATATATATATATATATATATATATATATATATATATATATATATATATATATTCAGTATATATATGTATATAGATACTGTATATATATATATATATATATATATATATATATATATATATATATATATATACATATATACTGTATATATATACATATATATATATATATATATATATATATATATATATTAATATATATATATATATTAATATATATATATATATATATATATATATATATATATATATATATATATATATATATGTGTGTGTGTGTGTGTGTGTGTGTGTATCTATACACACACATTATATATATATAGGCATGTGTGTGTGTAACTAATCTCTCTCTCTCTCTCTCTCTCTCTCTCTCTCTCTCTCTCTCTCTCTCTCTCTCTCTCTCTCGCTCTCTGATTTTTTATATCATATCTCCATTGGGTTCATCCCAATTAAGAACCATAAGGAGGTACTAGAGATAACAGTGATGGAACAAACATAAAAACACCTCATCATGGTCCTGCCCAGGCACATCATGACACCCTAACAAAAGGATTATCACGCACAAACTTCACAGACACAAGAATAAAATAGAATGGAATCTCCCTTTTATAATAAAGATCTATATGTTTCTCTCTCTCTCCCATATATAATAAAGAGCAAGTGTATGACCTTATATATATATATATATATATATATATATATATATATATATATATATATATATATATATATATATATATATATATATTTCTTTCAGGTTACGCTCAGCTTTCTCCATCCCTTGGATAAGGAGAGAGGAACTGGCCATACTACAGTGAGAGTGAGTGCGTGTGCGTGCATATCTATCTAAATATGTATCTGTCATTTTTGACGGGTCGCGTACACTAGTGCGTATATTTGCTGTATATATTCAAGTTCACGAAAATTGGCCTGGTCTTTCCCCGGCCGTAGGGTATGGGGAAAGGGAGTAGTCATACTCTGGTGAGAGGGTTAGCTTAGGAGGTACACTCTGATAACACAATCTCTTACAATTGCAGAAAATGCAATGTTGTAAGTTAGGAAAGGGGGGAGGAGTGGGAAGGGTACACTATAGTAAAAATGGACTTCACGTCCTGCCCAGTTTGACAGCTTGGACTAAAAAGATGCTGAACACATTACCATAGATACAGAGCCGCGTAGGATATTCTATCCTGGTAAAAGGATGCCCGAAGGACACTGAATGCATCCTGCCTCTCATAATAGGATTAAAGGGCAGACCCATACACATACAGGGATAGTGCAAAAGCTCGAGCCAGACTGATGCTGGAGTCATGAATGAAAAACAAGACATTTGAATTCCAGGCGGAGGAAGTAATTCGCCATTTGTACATGTCGTGTCAAAGGGAGGATCGAATTCTAGAATTCAAAGGCAAATTCAAGGAGGTTTCTCCTTTACAGAGGGATGATAAAGGAGGGGGGTAGGGAGAGGGAGTAAATTCGAAGGGAATATGTAATACGGAGAGTAAAGTTTTTTAAATGGTATTCTTTTAGAGGTCTATTTGTATGGATCTTGCTCTCATTTCTCTTCCAGAAAGTTCTTGTATTATCAGTATCTTTGGTGTTCATGGAGAATATACGTACATCAGAGAGAGAGAGAGAGAGAGAGAGAGAGAGAGAGAGAGAGAGAGAGAGAGAGAGAGAGGAGAGAGAGAGAGGAGAGAGAGAGAATGCATTCTACTCACTGCACTATAGACGTGAGTGGAGAATTGTCTTAAGATGAAAAAAAAGTATACTTTTCCAAATATCAATTTCCGCTTTGACCTCAGATTAACGTTCAGATGTTTATCCTAGGGTGACCTTTCATTTCATATATGGAATGGTTATCTTCCTAAACATGTCATTATACCTTTCAAGATCTAACCCACTATAAAGGGATAAATTGAAAATATTATTACCTTATTCTTAGAATATACTTATTCACCTCTTAAGAATATTCTTAAAATATATTTATTCACATTTTTTAAAATTACCATGATTACCAAATGAGTACTTTCATTTACAAACACTTCAATTTCCAAATGACAATAATTTAATTATGGCTAACTCATAGGTCAACACTTTACCCTGCTAAGTAGTACCAGTTACAAAGAGGTCAATCCTTCTACCTGCCAGGGCGGATGTAGTTCGTAGGAATAGACTTAAACTTTCCTATTACTTGTTATATCAATTCTATTTATGTGTAGGCTGTTGTTTATCTTGGTATTGAATACGATAATATGAAGGTAGTTTTACGATTTAAGAAATATTATTTAGTATTCCGTTGCCAGGAATGAAGTCAGTTGGGAAACAAACTCAGGGTTGAGATTTAGTGCCAGGGTAAACTAAGAATATAACAGTCTAAATACGAAAGGATATGGCTCCTAGGTTAGGAGACCTTTATGTTAGGTAGTGTTCTTGTGTTTGTTTCCCTTTTAAAATGTGGTTTTTCAGTCATACCCTGTCCGTCTGAATCAACAATCCCAAGAAGCCCGATAGCTCTTATAATAAAATCTTATATATTTCCTTTTCAAATCATTACTTGCCACCTCCACCGACGTAGGAACAACCTCATAGAATCTGCCTCTGAATTCTTAAATTCACTTTCTCCTTTGAGGTGACGCATACAAAAGGGGAAATGCATTCCCCCCCCCACCCCACCACCACCATACCATTTGGTGTCCAAATAGCTTGTATTTGTATTCATGGCTGCAACATCTCAGCCTTTGCAGCCAGATCTGTGTCGGGGATTTTAATCTTATTATGAAATGCCAAGATGCATTTTGAATCCTTCCGCATCCTCCTTTATGCATCCTATATGCATCCTATTACTTGACCAAAGTATCCTACGCAATGTACATATCCCCCGGTAATATATTCTATGCCCCGTTTGTGAGTTGTTTAGGAGGGACAAAATTATTTTCACTCCGTTGTTACTTTCTGGAAAATAAATTCTTTTTTTCACCTGGACAAGATTATGGTGCAGAAAGCAATTTTCCTCAAATGATTGCAAATATTGCTTTAAATGTGCGCACCCAAATTTACGCTCACACACATGTATATATATATATATATATATATATATATATATATATATATATATATATATAATATATATATATATATATATATATAAACATATACATATATACATGTATATACATGTATATATATATATATATTATATATATATATATATATATATATATATAATTATATACTGTATATACATATATATATATATATATATATATATATATATATATATATATATATATATATATATATATATATATATATATATATATAGTTTTGGGGTGTCTGAATGTGCGTGGATGTAGTGCGATAGAGAGTAAAAGATGTGAGATTGGAAGTATGTTTAGAAGTAGAAGGATGGATGTATTGGCCTTGTGTGAGACAAAGATGAAAGGAAAGGGTGAAGTGATGTTTGGTGAAATGTCTGGTAGAGTGTCTGGGATTGAAAGGGGAAGAGCGAGGAGAGGGTCTGGCTTTATTGCTGAGTGAATGGATGACAGGTAAAGTAGTGGAATGGAAGGAGATATCATCTAGGTTAATGTGGGTAAGGGTTAGGTTGGGTAGGGAATGTTTGGCGCTTGTCAGTGCGTATGGGCCAGGTAGTGAGAAAAGTGAAGAAGAGCGGAATGAGTTCTGGAATGAATTAACTAGGTGTGTAGAAGGACTGGGTAGAAGGAATTATGTAGTTGTTATGGGTGACTTAAATGCTAGAGTGGGCGCTGGAGAGGTAGAAGGTGTCATTGGGAAGTATGGCGTACCAGGTGAAAATGAGAGTGGTGAAAGACTGGTGTGTTGAACAAGAGATGGTAATAAGAGCTAGCTTTTTTAAAAAGAAAGATAAAAATAAGTATACATGGGTAAGAGTGGCAAATGGAAGAGTAGTAGAAAGGGCATTAATGGATTATGTGTTGATTACTGAAAGAATGTTTGGAAGATTGAAAGACGTGCACATGTTTAGGGGTATGGCTAACGGTATGTCTGATCATTTTTTGGTGGAAGGAAAATTAGTTGTAGCAAAAGAGTGGGGGAATAGAGTAGGTGGATGTAAAAGGGAGCTAGTGAGGGTTGAAGAGCTAATAAAACCGGGGGGTAAAAAGTAAATATCAGGAAAGGTTGAAAATGGCATTTGACGAGGTGAGAGTAAGAGAAACTGGTAATTTAGAGGAGGAGTGGAAGTTAGCAAAAGAAAATTTTGTTGGGATTGCAAGTGATGTATGTGGCAAGAAGGTTATTGGAGGCAGCATGAGGAAGGGCAGTGAATGGTGGAATGAAGGAGTGAAGGTAAAAGTGGAAGAGAAAAAGAGGGCTTTTGAAGAATGGCTGCAGAGTAATAGTATAGAGAAGTATGAAAAATATAGAGAGAAAAAGGTGGAAGTAAAGCACAAGGTACGTGAGGCAAAGAGGGCAGCTGACCTGAGGTGGGGTCAGGGACTGGGTCAGTCATATGAAGAGAATAAGAAGAAGTTTTGGAAAGAAGTGAAGAGAGTAGGGAAGGCCGGCGCAAGAATTGAAGAGACAGTGAAAGATGGAAATGGAAGGTTGTTAAAAGGAGAGGAGGCAAGGAAAAGGTGGGCGGAATATTTTGAAAGTTTGTTGAATGTTGAGGATGATAGGGAGGCAGATATAATTGCTGTTCCAGGTGTTGAGGTGCCAGTGATGGGAGATGAGAATGAGAGAGAGATTACAATAGAGGAAGTGAGGAGAGCACTAGATGAAACGAGAGTAGGAAAAGCATCTGGTATGGATGGTGTGAAAGCTGAGATGTTGAAGGAAGGGGGTGTGACTGTACTTGAATGGTTGGTGAGA
>NC_090749.1:72756935-72759435 GCF_036898095.1 Palaemon carinicauda
GAGTATCCTTCTCCTAGAAGAGCTGTTTACCATAACTAAAGAATCTCTTCTACCCTTACCAAGTGGAAAGTGGCCACTGAACATATCATTTTATTGATATTGCACAGTATTCTAGAAGTTTTATTCCGGCAGTGACCAGATTGTGGAACGATCTTCCTAATCAGGCAACTGAATCGGTGTAACTTCTGAAGTTTTTATGTTTTTATGTGGAACAGACTGACATTAGTGTCCTTTAATAGTTTATATATGAAAGATCTGTTGTAGTGTTGTTATTTATATTAAGATAGATTATATTAATTACTCCTTACTTCTCATGTAGTTTATTTATTTACTTATTTCCTTTTCCTCACTAGGCCATTTTTTCCCTCTTAGACCCCTTGGCCTTACAGTATTGGGGTTAAAACTTAGCTAATAATAATAATAATAATAATAATAATAATAATAATAATAATAATAATAATAATAATAATAATGTCAACCCCACCTAAAGAAATTTTAATCCATCTACCAATTAATAAAACTCAAACAAACGGCCCATAATCTTAATATCCCTCAATACCTTTCTTTTACAGCCTTAAGAAGCAAGCAACAAAACACTATATTACCTTCGTAGAACTTAAAAACCAAACCAACATTCACCACAACCGAATGTATATTTTACAACCTTGATATCCATCCAATAAAAAAAAAAAAAAAAAAAAATTATAATCTAGCCCCAAATCTCACGCCCAGCAAAAGAAACGTTTCACAAGCTTACTTTCCATCTAATCCAAAAACGTTCCTTAATCCCCCAGCCATCTGAGACGAGCAAGGTAGCATCATCTAACAGTATTAGTGCAATATCTGATATCATGAACGAGTAATTCGAGTCTGCATAGCCGCACGCGAGGGTTCACAATGGCCATGTCAAGTTTAATCACATATGCAAATGTGATAAGGAATTTGTCTGGTACCCGAGTTAGCCCGGTATTAAGGTATGAATACCAAATAGGAAGTGATTACTTTGGACTAATTATTAAGAAGAGGTATGACATAGATATACAGTATATTGCATTTGAGGGGTTTCTTTTATATTTCTAACCGGGTATTTTATATTCTAGATGAATTATGGCGAACAGCTGATTTTGTCTTTAGTAATAGATGTTATATATAGTCTCTCTCTCTCTCTCTCTCTCTCTCTCTCTCTCTCTCTCTCTCTCTCTCAGGTTTTACTGTTGAATAGCCTACCTAGTTATCTCTCACCATATATATATATATATATATATATATATATATATATATATATATGTGTGTGTGTGTGTATATATATATATATATATATATATACATATATATATATATATATATATATATATATTCCCATAACTAATAACTTATTTCTTCAAGTTAACTATTCTTAATGTAGATAAAACTTCTCCCTTCCTCTGTACGGGTAATAACCTGTGTCTCACGTTCTCTCTATACTCTCCTGCCACATCAAATCCAATCTTTTTCCTTTCTTATTATCAGAATTATAACTTCTTTCCGTATAAATGGTGCAACGGGCTTTATTATATCTTATCAAGTTTCTTAAGAAAATTACAATAAAAAGTATTTCCTCTTTTTAATTAGCAGGACAACAGGTTATATTTCAGCAAAAACAACAACAAATACAACCATTTCTAGCCCACTGTAGGACAAATGCCTCAGACATATTGTTATTCATGTCTGGGCATTGGCCAGTTTTCTTCACTACGCTGGCCACTGAGCATTGGTGATGGGGGGAGACTTTGTCTAACCGCCCAAAGCAAAGCAACCTAGTAAAGATGGCCCTGACGCAGATCAAGGAGATACAATAACCCTTTAACCATGTTAAGGTATCCCCCATGGCGATGCATAAACCTTCAATCACGTTAGGGTATCCCACTCAGAAAGGTCGGATTATATTCCACCCGCTTTCAAATCTGCAAGCAATCTGATCTTCTCCTTCCATCCACCTGTAACTTGTTGACCAGGGTCTTGCTATAACCATTCAGGTTTCCGTTTGTCCAGATTAACTTCAACATGATAAATTTTTTAGTAAAGCCAGAATACCTACAGTAATTACTCCATCATATCAAGTGGCATTAGTCTACCTTACACATCTTGATCTACTCCCCAGTATGATACAATATTTCTTATTCCCCATTCGCACCAAACCCAATACCTCACCCCCCCCCCCCACCCAAACATGAAATATTAACGTGATCAGAGAAGAGTTTTACCTCTGATTAACCGGAATTAATCGAGGCTGCTATTAACCAACATAAGTCGTGATTAACAGTTATTAGTGCTCCCGCCGTCATGATATGTGAGGGAAACCCCGCCGTTTCATTTGGCCTGAAGTCTCGACTGACTTTGATGTGTTGAAAGATATACTACGGAGAGCTACGTTACTCACACCTTTTTTTAGGACCTTTCTTCTTCGGGAAATCTAGGAATTGATACAAACACACAAATAGTATATATATATATATATATA
>NC_090749.1:72764435-72766935 GCF_036898095.1 Palaemon carinicauda
ATATATATATATATATATAGATATATATATATATATATATATATATATATATATATATATATATCACAGCCTGAAAGGTTGGAAAATTTTGAAATAAGAAATATGGCGGGCGTCGTAAATATCAACAGGTGATAAGAATGTCACAACTGAGATGGTGTGGGCACGTGTTCAGGATAAATGGTGGGGAGGGAGTGAGCTCCTTTTGGTTTTTTTTTTTTTTGGCCGGAAAATCGAGATGGAATCCGAGAATTAGATGGTGAGATAAGATGAAGGATTGTTTGGAGAGAAGAGGTTTGGTGGAAGAGGATACCCTTGATAGAATGCATTGGAGAGGGTGCATCAGGCAACCGACCCCTTAATGTTGAGATAGCGAGGAAGAAGAAGATATACACATTTATATCTGAGCTTGTGTTTTAAAAATGGTAATTATGAAATAGAAGAAACTTTGCAAAATAAAGGGCTTTAGTGATAGCATGATACTCTCGAAAATATTGACAAATATAATTCTCTGAAGATGGTTGACATAATATACTCATTTAGAGTTTCAATAAAAAGTTGAGATTTCTACATCATCCTCGATTTCATACAAAAATAGAAAATTTGAGTTAAACCCTCTGAGCAGATTGAACCATTGACTTCACCTCTCTCTCTCTCTCTCTCTCTCTCTCTCTCCTCTCTCTCTCTCTCTCTCTCTCTCTCTCTACAATATTTAACGAGTTATTGAAATAGTTATTGGAAAGGAAATCTCATTATACTGAAGAACCAGCCCGAATGCTTGTGAAGTAAAAGGTCGAGTGGTTATTGCATGCAATGGTTAACGGTTAATATTTGAGCAACCAATAAGTTCTTTTTCAGATTCAGTCCTCAGTCACAAAAAAAAAAAGGCTTAAAATTTGTTTATATCTATATACGTATAATTCATCATCATCGTCATCATCAGCCGTTGCTAGTCCACTGAAAGACAAAGGCCTCAGATATGTCCTTCAACTTGCGTCTGTTGATGGTTTTTCTGTGCTAGTCTATAACGGAAAATTTTCTTTGCTCGTCAATCCACCGTCTTCTCTTCCTTCCCCTGTTTCTTTTGCAATCTCTAGGGACCCAGTCTGTTATTCTTATGTCCAGCTATTGTCTGTCATTCTCATTATATGTCCTCTATATGGCCATTTCTTTTCCTTACATGTTAGAATCTGTTCTACTTTAGTTGTTCTTTTTCTGTCTTTTAGTGTTAATCTCAATAATAATGATAGATATATATATATATATATATATATATATACAGAAGCATCCATACTTAAATTATAACATAGTATTATAACATACTTACATAATCGTGAGCCAGTACGTATTTAAAAACATACCCAGCCACTCCCATTTATGGTGTGGACGAAGATAACGAGTCTTACAATAGGCAAATTTCGTGAATAGAGACCCAATATATTCATTTACACTTGGGAAACCTTATGCAGTTCTCTCGTTGTGTCCTGTTACCTCAGCTAACCTAAATCTCGGACATTAATAGGAGAGCAGTTAAAGGAAGATGACAGGGTCTGGAAGGGAGGGGAGGATAGGGAGAGGAAGAGAATAAGGGAAAGAGAAGATAGGGAGAGGGAGAAAGGGTATGATAAAATACCCTCTTTCATTATTCTCGCCTTTTGTATTTCATTTAACCTGTTTGCAATCATTCCTTTTCGCAAAATAAAAAAAAAAAATCATCAAATTCATTTGATTCACCAAATATGAAGATTTTGTGAAGGATAATAATAATAATAATAATAATAATAATAATAATAATAATAATAATAATAAATCACTAAATTCATTGCCTTCGCCAAATTCAAAGACTTTGCGAAGGTTATGCATTTATGTAGTTTATTTATTTGTTTATTTCTGAGCAACTTTGCACAAAAACTACAATACCGATTTTGACCAAACTTAGTAGTCATGTTGGATATGACCAAAGGAAGAATATTCAACATTTTGGATAAAGTACATCAAAACACAAGTACGCAGTAGTACTTTGAATATAATCGCAATGTCAAGTAAATGACAAATAATTTATTAGTTTATTTTTCGTTTGTGAACAATATTAACTAAAAACTACAGAATCAATTTCAATGAAACTAGTTGGAAATGTGGAGTATGATCCAAGGTAAAACCCATTATAATTTGAAGATAATGTAATAAAGTACAAATTAGGCAGTGGAGTTAAGAGCAAAATAAGACAGTCTGTTGTTTGTTTGTGAACAACATCACGTAAAGACTACAAAACCAATTTCAACGAAACTGGTGGACACATGGCGTATAATCCAAAGACAAATCCATTGGCTTTTGAAGAAAATACACCGAAGTACAAGTACTCAGTGGAGTTAAGAGCATAATAAGACTGCTTGGCGTGGCGAAGGTATGCTCTCCACTGAGTGCCCCTCTAGTTTCTTATGTAATGGTTCAACAACGCCAAGCCCTCTCCAGTAACTCAAGTTATTGTATAAGTAGCAGCTAC
>NC_090749.1:72771935-72776935 GCF_036898095.1 Palaemon carinicauda
CAAAATACAAAAGATGTTTTCAATTCTGATTGCCTGATTAAGATTAATCCGGTCTTATGGAACCTACGCACTTTACCTTTAAAGTTCAAAGGCCGCTTATGAATGGCAGAGGCAAGGGACAGTGACATTACCCTATCATGCAGGACAATGCCCTAGAGACTGACCATTACACACATGATCAGTGCCCAAGCCCCTCTCTACCCAAGCTAGGACCAAGGAGGGCCAAGCAATGG
This sequence comes from Palaemon carinicauda, assembly GCF_036898095.1. Taxonomy (NCBI): domain Eukaryota; kingdom Metazoa; phylum Arthropoda; class Malacostraca; order Decapoda; family Palaemonidae; genus Palaemon; species Palaemon carinicauda. The sequence continues at coordinate 72,772,169 of NC_090749.1, forward strand.
CTGCTGTTGACTCAGCAGATCGACCCATAGGGTCTCCAAAACCACAACCCCAATCCTTAGCTCGCAAAGATGGTGCGGTTGTAGCGACCAAAGGAACTAACGAGTTTGAGAGGGACTCGAACCCCAGTCTGGCGTTCACCAGTCAGGAACATTACCGCATCGGCCACCACAACCCTAAATCTTATAACGTGTTCAAGGTTTAACCCTGGATAGGTATGCTCCTCGGACACCCCTTTAAGGGTATACTCGGACGCGAACGACCCCGACGCCCAAAAAAATTCTTGAAAAATCAGTTTTTGCAGTAACCTCCTTTTTTCTTTTGCCAAAAAAAACTTCAATGAATGCTTAAAACAACTGTAAAGATAAATACTACTCATCTGCAGAAAAACTATTTATTATGAATATTTTTGAGTACTTAGAAATTTCGTAAAAAAATACATATATTTAATATATAATATGATATTTATGCAGGTAAAAATATACCAAAATATCACAAATTCTATAGGGAACAAGAATATATATAGATAGGGCAGCTTACGCTTCGGATATGTCCACAAAATGGCCGCCAACCACACTGACTCAGACTCCCTAATCTGCCACTTGAAATGTAGGAAGGGTATGTCAATTTCAAGGTGTTATTTACTAATCTAATTATTATTGGATATGCATAAAAATTGTATGGTGGGTTGCTGGATAATTGTCGATTATTTTCCGACTATAAAATTGAAATTCTGACCCAAAAAATTTTTTTTAAGGGAAATAAAATCGAAAAAAAAAAAATGTAAAACAATATAATATTTTAGCTAAAAAAATTTGATGATATTCAATCAAAAAAAAAGTAAACAAAATTTTCCGACAAATAAACATCTAGAGGAATCATTACTCTGTGATAGTTCCTTAGTACGTAGTAATTTTGAAAGAATTGGGAAAAAACTAAAAAATGGCAATCACCGGAAAATCGAACACATACCTATATATACGCCATATCTGGCTAAAAAAAAGATAGGCATGGGTAGCCAGATCATCTAGAAACACTTTCCAACACTATAAAATTATAAGTTTTGCGACACTACTTGCCAATTCCTTACGGTAACATGACTAAGCAAAAAAATGCAAAACAAATAAAAAGGGGCACTCGTGGAAAAATGGCCATTCTAATATACGGCATTTCAGAAAAAAAAATTTCAGCCACGTGCTAGGCAAACCATCAAGGCACATTTTCCGACAAATAAACATATAAATGAATCATTACTCTGTGATAGTTCCTTAGTACGTAGTAATTTTGAAAGAAATGGGAAAAAACGATAAAATGGCAATCACAGGAAAATCGAACACATACTTATATATACGCCATATCTGGCTAAAAAAAATAGGCATGGGTAGCCAGATCATCTAGAAACACTTTCCAACACTATAAAAATATAAGTTTTGCGACACTACTTGCCAATTCCTTACGGTAACATGACTAAGCAAAAAAATGCAAAACAAATAAAAAGGGGCACTCGCGGAAAAATGCCCAACATTCTAATATACGGCATCTCAGATAAAAAAAAAGACATGCACGTGTTAGCCCAACCATCAAGGCACACTTTCTAACACATAAACATGAAAAAAAAATCAATAATATACGGCAATTCCTTACTACGTAGTAAATTTTTACAAATATTGAAAAAAAACAGAAATTGGCAACCGCAGTTAAATACCCAATATACCAATAACTACGTCGTATCTGACAAAAACAAAATCCCCGCATGGGTAGCCAGATCATCTAGACACACTTTCCAACACTAAAAAAGCAAAAGTTTTACGACACTATGTCGCAATATCTTACGGAAAAATGACTTGGCAAAAAAATGAAAAAAAATGAAAAAGGGGTACTCGCGGTAAAATGCCCGACATTCTAATATACGGCATCTCAGATAAAAAAAAAAGACATGCACGTGTTAGCCCAACCATCAAGGCACACTTTCTTACACATAAACATGAAAAAAAAAATGAATAATATACGGCAATTCCTTACTACGTAGTAATTTTTACAAATATTGAAAAAAAACAGAAATTGGTAACCGCAGTTAAATACCCAATATACCAATAACTACGTCGTATCTGACAAAAACAAAGTCATGCATGGGTAGCCAGATCATCTAGACACACTTTCCAACACTAAACAAGCAAAAGTTTTACGACACTATTTGGCAATATCTTACGGAAAAATGACTTGGCAAAAAAATTAAAAAAAATGAAAAAGGGGCACTCGCGGTAAAATGGTCCTCGTGGTGATGAACGACATTTTAACTAAAAAAAAATCATGCACATGGTAGCCAAACAATCCACCAAGGACTTTCCACAACTGATAACCTATACAAGTTGCACCATTCTACGACAATTTCATAATACGTAATAACTTTGATAATTATGCAAACTACCTTAGAAGGGTAAACTCGGTCGCGCTCGACCCCGACGCGTCTCAGAAATCGGGGAAGGAGTACAGCTACAGCAATGCACATCTGGACACTACTAGAGCGTGTAGGGGAGACACCTCCTGCAGGTCGATCACCCACAAATTCAGTCACGGGGGTGAGTCACGTGAGAAAAACCTGTTTTTTTTTTGACGCTCGGGGTCGCGAACGACCCATCGTACCTCTCCAGGGTGAAAATATCGTCCGTGAATGGCAGAGGTAAAGGACGGTGACAATTCACTACTGACTGACTATATATACAGTACTATGGTCAGCGTCCAAGCCTCTCCCCACCAAATCTATGACCAGAGACGGTCAGGCAATGGCTACTGATGACTCATCAGATAGACACATGGGGTTTCTCAAATCCACATCCTTTGCTCACAAGGATGGTAAGGCTGCAGACACCACAAGAAACTATCGAGCTTAAGCGGGACTTGAATCCCAGTACGGCAGATCGCCAGACAATGGTGTAGTAGAAGTATTTAGTCCTACTCCACCAAATAGAAAAGGAAATTGGAAAATCTATTTTATCTTCTTGTAAGCAAAAAAAAAAAAAACCAGGTAGACTCATCTATTTCCAATCTCTATCCTCAAAATGGGAAACCACTAGTGCTCCGAACCTTTATCAATTATCCCAAAAGGATAAAATTTCTATCTACCTCCAATCTCTATTTTCAACAAGAAATTTGGAACACATAATCTATTCAGAATCTCAGTTCTTGGAGTGAAAATTATTTTAGAGACATCATGAAATGAGTTCAATATGGAAATATCCCTCTAAAAGAAGAACGAGTAAAAAGATTGAATATATCATATGGTTACAATCTTTGTCAGCCTTTTTTCTTATTTTGATTGACGGGATGTTGGCAAAGATGGATGGATGGGCGGCCATAAATCTTAATATTCGTCGGTATCCGTCAGTTTATTCATGTACCTGCGTGAGAATGAATAATATAATCTTCCATTCATAAATTTCCTGATTGCTTAGTATAGTTATTTGTATAGTTATACATTTTTTTTTTATGTTATGAAGAAAAAAAAAATTTCATTTTGATTTATGTTTAAGAAAATATTCTTAGATTTGGATTTCTACTTAATCATACATTCAAGTATGATTTTTTCCATATATTTTGGATTTTTTTTTATAATTATGTTTGTGTGTATATATATATATATATATATACAATATAAGGGTATATATATATATATACAGTATATATATAATGTGATTATAAAAAGCATATGGACATATATATATATATATATATATACAATATAAGTGTATATATACATATATATACAGTATATATATAATGTGATTATAAAAAGCATATGGACATATATATATATATATATATATATACAATATATGTGTATATATACAGATATATACAGTATATATATAATGTGATTATAAAAAGCATATATATATACATACATACATATATATATATATATATATATACATATAACATATGCATTCTATAATCATATAATCGGTTCAACTTCACAACTTCAGGTGATTTAAAATTTCCATTGCCAAATTTTTTTTGTAGATACCTATAATTAAGCTATCCCTCTGTTCTTTAAGAAAGGGTTAAGTAAACCCAAAATATAGTTTTCAATTATGTTACTTATACAATTTCCTAGTTGACATCTGCCTTATCCTTTTGAGAAGATTATTCATCCAAATATAATACACAGTTTGGTATTTAAGAAAGCAGTAGATCTGTTTGTGAGACACATAATTCAAGACAATTGTAATGTACTAACACACTCTCTACTACAATGTATTTTTTCATGCATTTCCAGTTATTCAAACATCCTTGTACGTAGAGCTTTTTGCTATATAAGAAATTTTGTATTGATTATAATCCTACTATTTCCGCAATCTCATGCAAATATAATAACATTAATGTAATTCCAATCAATACTTTATCAGTGGCATATATAACATATTTTTTCCAATTCAAGTACTTTCGTAATTGATGGAATTAGGAATAGGGCAATGATTATTATATACATTAGATATATAATTTGTTATTAAAACCAAATTTAAAGACATAAATATGCTTTCGAGCAAAGATGACATTAGAAAACCCAAAATTCTGATTTCACATAAAATATATTTATTCCAAAAAACTATTTAACAACAATTAATCAGCAGAAGAAAATCAACAACTGAAAGAAAACAAGAATCTGAAGAAATGCAAGTTATAAAGAAATATACAGATTTCACATAAAATTAAGTTTCTCTTCATAACATATTTTATAACATTTAATCAGTGGAAAAATCAACACCTGA
>NC_090749.1:72781935-72783552 GCF_036898095.1 Palaemon carinicauda
GAGTCCCGCTCAATCTTGTTAGTTTCTTTAGTGTCTACAACCTCATCATTCTTGTAAGCTAAGGATATGGGGTTTGGGGGAGCCTATAGATCTACCTGTTGAGTCATCAGTAGCCATTACCTGGCCCACCCTGGTCCTCACTTGGTTGGAGGTGGGGCTTGGCCGATGATCATATTTATGTATTGTTAGTCTCTGCACTGTTGAAAATTTGCCTTAAAAACGGTAAATACCCAGCAATATTTGTTACAGGATTTTTTACCGTTTTAAAAAGGGTTACATTGAAGTAAAAGAGTGATATTACTGTCATAAACCCGTGAAATTTGATAACAAAGTGTGGTAAGATTACGGTCGCTTGTAGTTTACTGAAATACAGCCGAGAACAGTATATTTTCAAGGAGAATTCCCCATTAAAATTACGGTTTTCATAATAGTGTAAGGCAATGTCACTGTCCCTTGCCTCTGCCACTCATGATCGTCCTTTAAACCTTTAAAAATGGGAACAGGTAAGCGGAGAAAATTCTAAAGTTGTCCTACCTCTTAACAGAGCTAAGATTACAGAATCCAGGGAGCAAATAAACAGGAACACGGAGGATGGCCTAAAATTCCAAAGCTTGGTAAGTATGAGAAGTTGTGGTGACCTAGCCACCGCTGTCAATTACCCAGATGACAGCGTAATTACTTAATGAAGCTGGGGTTCAACCGGTAATTACATAAGAGGGTCATCACCAAAAATTGGTCGGTCAGTAACGGCGTTAATGAAGTGTGTAATTAAGTAATTAATGATAATTAATAGTAATTATTTCGGCGTATTGATGCAACACGTCTCGTCAGGATATCGAAGTTAGCCTCGGCCAATTACAGCCAATTGCTGTAACTTAAATGTCATATAAAAACATCTGTCTTTGTTTTATAAGTGTAATTTAATGTATCAGTTAATGACCTGCTTACCAATCAATCATCATTTATTTCACTTGATGAATTGCTTTAGATTAGGGTTTGTCTGTGGGGAATTAATATCAATTTTAATCAAATGAACTCTCATTACTTATGCCACGCCTCCAGGAAAGAGGCAGATTATATTATGTATGTTTTTAAACCCAACACTTATACCTTTCTTAATTTACTTATTTTCTCATGCCTGGGGATTTTAAGATTATCAACGTGACCATATGAACATTATGTATGTATGTAAGTATGTATTTGTATACACTCTCTCACTCTCACACACATTTATATATATATATATATATATATACATATATATATATATATATACATATATATATATATATATATATATGTATATATATATATATGTATATATATATATATATATATATGTATATATATACATATATCCATATATAGATAAATATATATATATACATATATATATATATATATATATGTATATATATATATATATATATATATATATATATATATATATATATATATATATATATATATATATATATATAAATATATATATATATATATATATGTATATATATATATATATATATATATAAATATATATATATACTGTATATATATATATATATATATATATATATATATATATATATATATATATATATATATATATATATATAT
>NC_090749.1:72784052-72786552 GCF_036898095.1 Palaemon carinicauda
GGGAGTATAGGAGAGGAGGAGAATAAGGAAGAGAGGAGATAGGGAGAGGGAGGAAGGGTATGATATTATACTCCCTTTCATTATTCTCGCCTTTTGTAATCATATCATTTCGCCTGTTTGCAAACGTCACTTCTTTTCGCCAAACAAAAATAGCGAAGGCTAGTAATGTTATTATTAATAATAATAATAATAATAATAATAATAATAATAATAATAATAATAATATAATAATAATAATCACTAAATTCATTTCCTTCGCCAAATTCGAAGACTTTGCGAAGGTTATGCATTTATTTATGTAGTTTATTTATTTGTTTGTTTCTGAACAACAATACACAAAAACTACAATACCGACTTTGACCAAACTTGGTAGTCATGTTGGATATTACCCAAGGATAAATCTGTAACATTTTGGATACAATACATCAAAGTGAAAGTACTCAGCAATGTTAAGTAAATGGCCAATATTTTTTTAGTTTACTTTTTGATAGTGAATAATATTACGCAAAAAACCCACTGAATCAATTTCAACGAAACCTGTTGGAGATGTGGGGTATGATCCAGTGTAAACCCCATTATGTTTTGAAGAAAATACATTAAGGTACAAATTACACAGCGGAGTCAAGAGCAAGATAAAACTGTTTGTTTTTTGTTAGTGAATAACATTACGTAAAGAATTTGGTGGACACATAAGGTATGACCCAAAGACAAATCCATTAGATTTTGAAAATAAAAAATACACCAATGGAGTTAAGATCATAATAAGACTGCATGTGGTGCGAAGGCATGCTCTCTACTGAGTGCCTCTCTAGTTTCTTATGTAATACCTCAACAATGCCAAGCACCTCTCCAATAGCTCGAGTTGTTGTATAAGTGCGGATACCTGGCTTACTGCTAGTACATTTACCAGGGTTCAAGGTTTTTGTTTAATTTTTCATAGTTCAAGAGTTTGTTGATTCAAGCACACAAGACTCCCAGTATATACTTCAAGACAAAGTATTTGGTTATGAAATGGCCACCCATCAGTCAATATTTTCCATATAATCAATGTACAGTTGAATACAAAAACTACTGGCAAACCCTACTCTAAAGAACAACACCCAGTCATACTTCGTTACTGCGCGCCAGTTCCTGTGTTTTGCCCCGCCCACCAACTCTACAATCTCTTGCTACACTATCTGTTTGGTTATTCAAAGCGCAGTAAGGGTGTGACAGGGTGAATTTCTTTGGAGCGAGGTGTACCAGTGACTCCAGTGTCCAACTGTACCTGTGTAAAAAACCAATTGAGACCAAACTCTTTGCTCATGAAGCAACAAATACCATATTAATAATATCCTCTAAATATAGCCCTACAAAAATCGGAAGTTCTTATCTTTATATCAGTCCATTTAATATACCCAGCACGTGCTACATAGCTCAGGGTTTTCCTATATCCCAAGAAATCTATACATAGGTCAAGCCTTCTTCTAAGTAAAACCCCATCCGATATTCCAACCATGCCCTTCATATAAGGGACTTTCCCTCGGTAAGAGCCCATCTCGTATTTCCCTCATGTCCAACATGAAGAAAGCCTTCCTACATTTGTCCCATCCTATTTCCTAAGTATAATTCTTCAGTTGAGTCTATTTCAAAGAAGACAAAGTCGAGGTTAATCTAATTCCAATTCTAATCTAATTCCTCTTCCTTTTAAAGCTCACAATTTGAGACTATGAAACGGGACACCGCTTCGCCAACCCCAACCGACATCTCAACACACGTCTCACTTAAAAAAGCTTCTATTCCCACTTCACGTACGTTTACAATTCAGGGCTCAGAGGCTCTCTACTGTCACTATCCCCACACCCAGAGGGCCTCCCATCCCCACCATCCATATAAGGATCTTGCCCTACCCTGGTGTTCTGTCGTCTTAAGGATGTAGAGGAGGATCCGTGAGAGTTTTTGTTAACAATAGGAGTTACACTTTTATCTCGAAGATGATATAGGGGAGAGAGAGAGAGAGAGAGAGAGAGAGAGAGAGAGAGAGAGAGAGAGAGAGAGAGAGAGAGAGAGAGATACATTGCTTCCACATAATCTAGAACTTAGTAACACAATAACATCTATAACATCGATTGATTTCATTATATCTGGGTATGTCGAGAGAGAGAGAGAGAGAGAGAGAGAGAGAGAGAGAGAGAGAGAGAGAGAGAGAGAGAGAGAGAGAGAGATTACTTACATGTACTTATTTTCTAAAAGTGTATATACCTTAAGGCGGTGGAAGGGTTTGCGTATCACCCCAAACAGCATATCTGTGCTAGTCAAGGCCACCCACATTCGATTGTTTTGCTGTGAGCGATCAGATGAAAATCTACAACCATTACCACTCCACAGTGGATAATGTGGAGATGAAAAGTGGCCAAACACCCATATATGAAAAAGGACATATCTGAGGCCTTTTTCCTAAAGTGAACTAGAAACGGCTCCATTTGTTTTTGTTTAATGCATACGTGTGTGTATACGCAAA
>NC_090749.1:72789052-72794052 GCF_036898095.1 Palaemon carinicauda
TCTAAAAAAAAAACATGCACAGATATAAACAGAGGATTAACATAAAACAAAGACAGAAAAAAAAAACGATCCCAAAGTCACTAGAACAACAATAAAGAAAATTGGAAAATAAGAATAAGATTAAACTCCTCCTTCCGATTCCCCTCTTGTAAATCGACTCTTTACAGCCTGTTCGACTCAAGACGATTCCAAAAATAGGAATCCCTGGAATACGACCTCGATCTGTGCGTGTATGGCGCGCGGCTTACAAATAGGATGTAGTCTGAAGGAGAGAGAGAGAGAGAGAGAGAGATGAGAGAGAGAGAGAGGAGAGAGAGGAGAGAGAGAGAGAGAGAGAGACTTCAATCTAAATCTGATCCTAACTTGGGTCTATGCCTACAGTTTTATTTGAGAGGATAATAAAATGACCCAGAGTATCACCATAAACATACAGAGATATGCTGAGTCTGCATATATACTTCCAGATTCGCCCTAAACCATATCCTTATTACTAGCTAAGCTACGGCTCTATTTGGAAAAGCTGAATGCTATAAGCCCAAGGGTTTCAACAGGGAATATAGCCAAGAGAAAAAAGAAATAACGAAACATATGGAATAGAACGCCTGAGTGTACCCTCTACCAAGGGAACTCTAACCCAAGACAGTGGAAGGCCATGGTACAGAGGGCTTTGGCACTACCTAGGACTAGAGATCAATGGTTTGATTTCGGAGTGTCCTTCTCCCGGAAGAGCTGATTACCATTGCTAAAGTTTCTGTTCTACCCTTACCTAGAGGAAAGTAGCCACTAAACAATTATAATGAAGTAGTTAACCCGGTTCACTGAAGAAGAATTTTTCGGTTACCTTATGAATGTGTAAAGAACAGGCCAGAAAATCCAGTGTATGTGTCGGGAAAGGAAAAATTAGCCGTAACCAGAGAAGGATCCAATATAGTCCCATTATATCATTATTATTATTACTAAGATACAATCCTTGTCGGATAAGCAGGATGCTATAAGCCCAGGGGCTACGGCAAGGGAAAAATAGCCCAGTAAGTCAAGGGAAAAAAAATTATGTAAATAAACTGCAATTCAAGTATTATTATTAACAATATTTTTACTAGCCAAGCTACAACCCTAGTTGAAATGGCAGGATGCTATAAGCCCAGAGACTCCATCAGGGAAAAAAAGCCAAGTGAGGAAAAGACAAAATGAAAATAGAATATTTTAAGAGGAGTAACAGCATTAAAATAAATATCTCCTATATAAAATTTAACAAAACAAGAATTAGAGGAATAAGATAGAATAGTGTGGTCGAGTGTACCCTCAAGCAAGAGAACTCTAAACCCAAAAAAGTGAAAGACCATGGTAGAGATGTTATGGCACTACCCCAGACAAGAGAAACAATGGTTTGATTTTGGAGTGTCCTTCTTGTAGAGAGCTGCTTGCCCTAGCTAAAGTCTCTTCAACCCTTACCAAGAGGAAAGTGGCCACTGAACAATTAGTGCAGTAATCCCTTGAGTGAAGAAGAATTCTTTGGTAATCTGTGTTGTCAGGTGTATGAGGACAGAGGAGAATATGTAAAGAATAGGCAAGGACTATTCAGTGTGTATGTGTGTGTGTAAGCAAATGGAAAATGAACCGTAGCCAGAAAGAAGGATCCAATGTGAGTACCATCTGGCCAGTCAAAACACCCCATAAGTCTCTAGCGGGTAGTATCTCAAAGGGTGGCTGGTGCCTTGGCCAACCTACTACTTACACATTAAAACAAAATATTATAAGAATAGTAACATTAAAATAGATCTTTCATATATAAACTATACAATCTTCAAAATATACAAGAGGAAGAGAAATAAGATAGAATAACTGTGCCCGAGAGTACCCTCAAGCAAGAGAACTCTAGCCCAAGACAGTGGAAGACCATGGTATAAAGGCCATCTAGCCAGTCAAATATTCTCTTGTTTTTACAACAGTTCACTATTCATACAAAGATTTCTTCATTAATAACGTGCACAAAAGTAAAATGCTTTATTGTGAAGTCAGCTCCTGATCCCTCTAGATAATTTAGGCCACAGATTCCCAAAATATTGATATCCATAAAGTCTTTTCTCAGCGTCCCATGAAATCTCGTCACATTTCATAAATAACATTCAGACACATTTAGAAATAATTAAGTTTATGATTTCCAAATATCTTTTTTCAAAAGACAGAATTGCTGGTATAGCCGTTATTCAATATATATTATTAGATGTAAAACTAGTTATAGCTATTTTCAATTTCAATTTTCAATGTACAAAAAAAAAAAAAAAAATTAAGTTATTCAGTCATATTAATAAGTTGACTGGTTTAGATACATCCGGTGGTCTCATGACAACACGGACTTTCACTTATAAGATGTTAAAAGTTTAAATGTAGCTCATGAATGGCAGAGGTAAGGGACAGTGACAATACCCTACTGACTGACTATATATACTGTGGTAAGTGCCTAAGCTAGGACCAAGAAGGGCTAGGCAATGGCTGCTGTTGACTCAGCAGATCGACCCATAGGCTCCCCAAAACCACAACCCCCATCCTTAGCTCACAAAGAGGGTGAGGTTGTAGCGACCAAAGGAACTAGCGAGTTTGAGGGACTCGAACCCCAGTCTGGCGTTCATCAGTCAGAAACATTAACGCATGGGCCACCATAACTGTAAACCTTATAAAGTGTTCAAGGTTTAAATATCGCTCGTGAATGCCAGAGGCAAAGGACAGTGACAATACACTACTGACTGACTATATATAATGGTCAGCGCCCAGGCCTCTCTCCACCCAAGTTTTGACCAGGGAGTGCCAGGCCACAGCTACTGATGACTCAGCAGATAGACCCCTAGGCTCCCCAAATCCACATCCTTACCTCGCAAGGATGGTAAGGCACAAGACACCACAAGAAACTATCGAGCTTGAGCGGCACTAGAACCCCAGTCCGGCAGATCGCCAGGCAAGGGTATGGTGGAACTATTTAGTCTTACTACACCAAATAGAAAAGGAAATTGGAAAATCTATTTTCTTATAGGAAAAAAACGGGTAGACTCATCTATTTTCAATCTCTATCCACAAAATGGGAAACCGCGAGTCCATCGAACCTTTACCAATAGTCCCAAAAGGATAAAATTTCTATCTACCTCCAATCTCTATTTTTAACAGGAAATTTGGAACACATAATCTATTCCGAATCTTAGTTCTCAGGGTGAAAAAGATTTTAGAGATATCATGAAATGAGTTCAATATGGAAATGTCCTCAAAAAGAAGAACGAGGAAAAAGATGGAATATATATGGTTAAAATCTTTGTCAGCCTTTTTTTTTTTTTTTTTTGATTGACGAAGATGGATGGATGGGTGGCAATAAATCTTAATATTTATTGGTACCCGTCAGTTTATTCATGCACCTGCGTGAGAATGAATAATATATTCTTCCATTCATAAATTTCCTGATTGCTTACTATACTTATTTGTATAGTTATAATTATTTTGTTTTGTACTCAAGAAAATACTTTTATATTTACCGTTTTAATTATTCATATATTCAAGTATGACTATAATGATATATTCTATATACCTTAGTTATAGGCAGGGGTGGATCAAATACAATTGTATTTGTATTTGAATTGTATTTAAATACAATTTTAATGTATTTGTATGTATTTTAGCATCCAGAGAAAAAGTATTTTGTATTTATATTTGTATCATGGCACCTAGAAAAAAAAGTATTTTGTATTTGTATTTATATTTGATATTTCGAGTCAAAATCATTTGAGGACAGAGAGAGAGAGAGAGAGAGAGAGAGAGAGAGAGAGAGAGAGAGAGAGAGGAGAGAGAGAGAGAGAGAGAGAGAGAGAGATATGGATAACAAAGACATTGATACCTCAGATGGCCCTTCAATTGGGGATGAGGAGGCCCTGGAGGACGTACAATTGCCTCAACTATCAGCTACACTGGCAAAGTTTTATTCTGTCAATGTCAAGTCTACTGACAAGAATCTCATAGCTGACTGTTTGTAGTGCAAAAAGTCGTATTCAGCATTAAGTAAGGCAACATCTAACTTAGTTATCCACCTCAGAAGAGTTCACAAAGTTCAGTATGCTGAATATGAGACACTGAGAGCTGAAAAGAAAAAGAAGAAGCGTGAGAGCTGTGCATCACATTCACAGCACAAAATAACCTCGTTCTTCAAAACCAAGCCTCCACAGTAGAACAAATTTAATACTAATCACATCAAACAACAGTCTATGGTAAAGAAACTCTTAGACTCCATTGCATGTGACCGCCTGCCTTTAAGTATTGTGGAAAGTAAGACTTTTAGAGCTCTTCTACATGAAGCAGAACCACGCTTCGTGTTTCCAAACAGAACCACACTTAGAAGCAATTTACTTCAAAGAGCGAAAGACATTGAGTCGCAATTGATGAAAGAATTTGAAAACCTCAGTCTTATTTACCTGACATTGGACCTCTGGACGAATAAAAAAATGGTGTCTTTTTTTTTGCTGTCACTGTGCACTTCATTAACTCATCATGGGAGCTAAAGTTGCGTGTCATTGCTTGCGATCAGTTTGTGGAACGACACACAGCTGTGAATATTGCTACAGCATATGAGGATATATTCACTAAATTCGGAATTCGTGGCAAGGTGAGGAAGGTGGTTGCAGACAATGCTTCGTCTATGGTGAGAGCATTTGATGTCTGTCTACCAGGATCATATGGAAATGAAGTGAAAAAAGAAAGTATCGATGAAAATGGAGACACCGATAACCTTGATATTTTGGAAGAAGAACTTGATTTGAATGAGGTCCTTGCCCTTCTTCCACCGGATCGGTCCAGTTTCTTTGCACACACACAACAACTCTGCATACGAGATGCCTTCAATGATTCCTGTGTCAGAAACAGCGCAATTGCAACTGTGATACACAAGTGCTGTAGTATTGTAGCTGCAGTACGTCGATCTACTGTGGCATCACCATTCTTGGAAAAGATTGGGGTTTCACTGCAGG
>NC_090749.1:72801552-72809052 GCF_036898095.1 Palaemon carinicauda
TTTTAAATGTTTCTCAAAACACCATCTGTCCATTATCTCATCTCCATGGTCAATTACACAACCGGACGGATTACGAGCAAGTGAAAAAGCTCTTCCTAATGGAACTGAAGTCATACAATGTTACGATCAAAGTGGTGTGTCTAACTTCTTTTGGATAGGGAGAGTTTTAGCCAGACTTTTTTCACTTCTCTGTTATTTGTTTTTAACAATGGGTTTGTATAGTATTTTTTCCGATACATATTGTTCTGCATAGTGTCTCTTTGATGTCGAGTTTGGCTAATTTTATGTTGTTTTTGACATTTCCTTTTTTTTCATCAAATTTTGTTTAATGGGAATTTCCATTCATTGTCTATAATTGTCTTGCTTCAACACCCTTTTACCTTAATGCTTATCTACTCATTATCACGTTTTTGCGTATTCTTTTTCTTTTTACCTGCCATAATTTCTGTATTGGCTTTCTTGAATTTTTTTTTTTTTTTACCTTTTTTTTTTTTGTCCGGCCTAATACTGGAAACTCAACCAGGACGAAGGGGAAATATCAAATATTACTCATAGTGGAATACCATAACTTGATTTATGGTATCATGGAGTAACATCAGCAGTAGCCTTATGAGAAACCGATGAAATACGGGAATAGGGAAAATTCCAAAGGTCAATAAAAAAGGAGAAAATTAAAGGTAAAATACACATGAAAAAAGCAAGATTAGTAAAGAAAACTAGCATAAACAGTAAGAAATTCTAAGGCTGATTATCCCTCTTATAAGAAAAAATGTTATAAATCATGGGAACACGTGAAGCAGACGCAAGTTCTGAGGGGTAGGTCATCCTCTTCAAACAAAAGGACATAAAATCCAGAGGATATAAAAGAGAGAGAAAATAAACTAATAAAATAGGAAGTTTTGGAAGCCTCTTGCAAACATCCCTATTTGGCGGCCTGTTGTACTGGGGTTCGAGTCCCACTCAATTTTGTTAGTTTCTTTAGTGTCTGCAACCTCACCATCCTTATGAGCTAAGGATCCTGGTGGTCTGCTTAACTGGGGTTCGAGTCCCGCTCAATCTTGTTAGTTTCTTTAGTGTCTACAACCTCATCATTCTTGTGAGCTAAGGATATGGGGTTTGGGGGAGCCTATAGGTCTACCTGTCGAGTCATCAGTAGCCATTCCCTGGCCCACCATGGTCCTCGCTTGGTTGGAGATGGGACTTGGCCGATGATCATATTTATGTATTGTTAGTCTCTGCACTGTTGAAAATTTGCCTTAAAACGGTAAATACCCAGCAATATTTGTTAAATGAATTTTTACCGTTTTAAAAAGGGTTACATTGAAGTAAAAGAGTGATATTACGGTCATAAACCCGTGAAATTTGATAACAAAGTGTGGTAAGAGTACGGTCGCTTGTAGTTTACAGAAATACAGCCGAGAACAGTATATTTTCTAGGAGAATTTCCTATTAAAATTACGGTTTTCATAACAGTGTAAGGCAATGTCACTGTCCCTTGCCTCTGCCACTCATGATCGTCCTTTAAACCTTTAAAAAAGGGAACAAATAAGCGGAGAGAATTCTGAAGTTGTCCCACCACTTAACAGAGCTAAGATTACAGAATCCAGGGAGCAAATAAACAGGAACACGGAGGATGGCCTAAAATTCCAAAGCATAGTAAGTATGAGAAGTTGCAGTGACCTAGCCACCGCTGTCAATTACCCAGATGACCACGTAATTACTTAATAAAGCCGGGGTCCAGCGGTAATTACATCAGAGGGTCATCCCCAAAAATTGGTGGGTCAGTAACGGAGTTAATGAAGTGTGTAATTAAGTAATTAATGATAATTGATAGTAATTATTTCGGCGTATTGATACAACACGTCTCCTCGTCAGGATATCGAAGTTAGCCTCGGCCAATTATAGCCAATCGCTGTAACTTAAATGTCATCCAAAAACATCTGTCTTAGCTGTATAAGTGTAATTTAATGTATCAGTTAATGACCTGCTTGCCAATCAATCATCATTTATTTCACTTGATGAATTGCTCTAGATTAGGGTTTGTCTGTGGGGAATTAATATCAATTTTAATCAAATCAAATGAACTCTCATTACTTAACCACGCCTCCAGGAATGGGGCAGATTATATGATGTATGTTTTTTAAACCCAACACTTATACCTTTCTTTATTTATTTATTTTCGCATGCCTGGGGAAGTTAAGATTATCAACGTGACCATATGTACAGTATGTATGTATGTATGTATTTGTGTACACTCTCTCTCACATACACACACACACAAACACACACACACACACACACACATATATATATATATATATATATATATATATATATATATATATATATAGAGAGAGAGAGAGAGAGAGAGAGAGAGAGAGAGAGAGAGAGAGAGAGAGAGAGAGAGAGAGAGAGAGATATACATATATATATATATATATATATATATATATATATATATATATATATATATATATATATATATTTATATATATACATAATATATATATATATATATAAATAAATGCAAATATATATGCATATACATATATATATATATATATATATATATATATATATATATATATATATATATATATATGCATATATATACACACACATATATATATATATATATATATATATATATATATATATATATATATATATATATATATATATATATACAAATATATATTAAGCAGTATATGCTATATATATATATATATATATATATATATATATATATATATATATATATATATAAATATATATTAAACAGTATATGTTATGTATATATATATATATATATATATATATATATATATATATATATACATATATATATACATATATATAATATCTATATATATATATATATATATATATATATATACATATATATATATACATATATATAATATCTATATATGTATATATGCACCACAAATTTACTGGATACCTCAATAGAAAAGAAGGATAAAAGCAAAACAAACACAATTGCATCAAAAGATATTCTGGTGAAAACTCGCAATGTTGATAGAGAACAAAAGAGCTCACTAGAAAGACTAAAACCAATTAATAATTACAATGGATATAGCACAATAACAGTATACTAAGAAGAAAAAAAATGTGTGTGAAGTAAAAAATATAATAGATGAAAGATAAAACAACAATATATGATAAAACTGAAACTAGCCAAAGGTAAAAAACGCAATAAAGAGAAATACACTATTTTTTTTTCTTTTTTTTTTTATAAAATATGAAATTAATTTTTGAAAGGAAAAAATATAATATATATGCAAACAGAAAAAAAATCATTGAAAACACATCAGAACTGGTATACATATGAAAGATATTTGGTCGAAACAGAAACGGGAAAAGATATATAGAAATACTACAAAATCCATGCAAAAGATAAAGCTACATCGATGAATTCAAACGTAAATGAATGTACGAAAATAAACTTAGGATTCCAGTTTATTTACAGAATGTTGTCGTTGTTGTTTTCGTTTTTTAAAAATTCTATTGAAGGCTTTAGTAGCCAAAAAGACTTCAGAAACCAACATTAACAAAGTACTGCATCCTGGTCTCCAAAAAGTACATTTTAGACACGAGGGAGATTTCATGGCTTTTGCAACTATTGTCGAAATTCCTTCCTGTTCCAATTATTATTAAAGGGAGGCGGATTTTCCAGTTCAATGAGTCATACTTGTCCTAAATTTACTAGTCAAGATTATGGTAGGGAGTTTTGTGTGTCTTTATATGTCTATCTCTCTATATAAGTATCGATATATCTATGTATTTATCCACTATATAAAATTAATATATATATATATATATATATATATATATATATATATATATATATATATATATATATATATATATATATATGTATATATATATATATATATATACATATACATATGTATATATATATATATATATATATATATATATATATATATATATATATATATATACACAGTATATACAACTACAGCATATATAACCGTTTCTAGTCCACTCCAGGACAAAGGCCTCATACATGTCAATTCATGTTTGGGGTTTTACTGATTGCGAAGAGCACGCTAGCCAGTCAGATTGGTGATGGTGGGAGACTTTTTCTGATAGCTCACAGCAAACCAACCAAGTATGGGTGGCTCTAACTAGTACACTAACTAGTTACACAAACCTTTCACCATATATATATATATATATATATATATATATATATGTCTGTGTGTGTGTGTGTCTGTGTGTGTCTGTGTGTGTGTTGATTAAATCATCAGACTTGCCTTTCTTCTTAAATTAATCAACTTTTTTCAATATTTAATAAATTTTCTAGTTGTCACTCATCATAACACCAAAATATGGCTCCCAGGAATATTCACTCTTGAA
Organism: Palaemon carinicauda; assembly: GCF_036898095.1. NCBI lineage: Eukaryota > Metazoa > Arthropoda > Malacostraca > Decapoda > Palaemonidae > Palaemon > Palaemon carinicauda. The sequence continues at coordinate 72,805,957 of NC_090749.1, forward strand.
GAAGCACCATAAAATAATTATCACCATTTAATTATAAGGTTATAAAATCTTTCAATTAATTAATCAAACAAAACATTCTTCAAAATTCTTCCCAAATCACAAACATAAGTCAACATACTAGAAGAGACTCCAAAATTTCGGTCAATAAAAACAATTGTAAATAACTCTAATTCCCAATTGGATCTGAAAACAACTATTTCCTGGAATCCAGGAATGAATCAAATGCGTGGCACTCGTATGGTAATGAGACCGTTTGTGACGTCACTTAACGGCTCAATGAAATGGGCGTATATGGGCGTATATCGAGGGTCAAGGATTGATGAATTAAGGCGAGCTGTATTTAAAATACAGTGTTATTTCTTGGTCCTTGTTACATTGGCGCCCTCAAGTACAAGTAAGAAATTATATATAAATAGTACATATAAAAATCTCATGTCATTTCAATATCTCTGCTGAGTTTGAGGCCTCGTTATGAGATATAGTTGATCATATGTTACTTAAGATTTGCTTGTCAGATGAATTATTATATACAGAGGTCTGGATATAAGAGGGGGTTTAATCACATGGCTAATTCTCATAGTTTGCATAATTAAATTCTACAACCTCTCTATTAAGACATTCCCTGCAAGAGGAATGGTGTGATACCTCTCTCTCTCTCTCTCTCTCTCTCTCTCTCTCTCTCTCTCTCTCTCTCTCTCTCTCTCTCTCTCTCTCTCTCTCTCTCTATATATATATATATATATATATATATATATATACCTATCGACAATTTCCTCTTGCTATAATACTGAAGGAAAATATTAAACAAGATCAAATGTACAGACAGACGTCAAAACCTTAATATAACAATAGTCCAAAACATTACCTTATGACACACACCAAAAAACTATATTCCACAAGCATCTAAATATCACCATCCAATCCCCTATGATAGTAACCCTGACAGTCAAAAATAAAAAAAAAAGTTGAATCAAACAGGTGGACATCAAACCACAAGAAGAAGGAAACGTTAGACGATAGCGAAAAAAGGAGACCCACTAACCACTCCCCCCTGTTTAAAAAAAAAAACCCTCTATGGCATCCATTATCCTTAACGAGAATGCTCTGACTGCTTAATGACCCGGAATGGCAATGAGTCATGCAACCCAAAACGGGGAATTAATGCAAAAGTTCGCTCTGCTTTTGTCGCCAGCCAAATCGATTAACTTGAATGGGGCGTTGCATAGGTATGCTGTTGCTCTTGCATTGATCAGCGCCAGTGAACCTACTACTACTACACCAGTTTTGTTTTGTCGATGGGACCAGTTAAAATATAAAGGCTTTTTTCCCATTATTTCTCTTTTGGGGATAATTTTATTTTTCAAACGTTGTGGGAATTTAAATCCGAATATAAAGATTCCTTATGGCTATCAGCAAAATTAGGCGACTTTGTATAACGTCGGTTAAATGGCTTTAATAGTTTGATAAGTAAAAGTTTAGTGGCTACATATTACATAATAATAATATATTTACTGCACTTTGAAAGGGATCATGTAGTTTACCATTACTACTACTTCTAATATTAATAATAATAATAATAATAATAATAATAATAATAATAATAATAATAATAATAATAATAACAGCCTCCCCTATGTAAAATACAGCAAGTGTCTGGATATATATATATATATATATATATATATATATATATATATATATATATATATATATATATATATATATATATATATACATATATATTTATATATAAACATTGACCATTTCTTCTCATTTTAATATTGAGGATTAATATTACAAAAGAAGATAAAAAGCACAGTCAGACGTCAAGTGCATAAAAGAGCAATATTCCTAAACGTTACCAAATAACACATATCCACAACTATATTCCAAAAGCATCTAAATATCACCCTCCAATCCCCTATCACAGTAACGCTGACAGTCGAAAACAAAAAAGTTGAATCAAACAGGTGGACATCAAACCACTAGAAGAAGAAGGAAAAGTCAGACAATCGTGAAAAAGGGACCACACTGACCACGACCCCCTTTAAAAAACTTCTATGGCACCCATATCTAATGAGATCAACCATTAAACCTTTTAACCTGCTTGAAGCATGTCTACCGCTTTCTATAGGCCTGGGATAAGGAAATGTATGACTCTGGTGCATTTTATTGCTAAAATTGGGACTTGGTTTTATTACCAATATTATTTTCATTGTTCAAAATGATGATAAAACAAATAAATTGATAAATAAGTAAATGAATAAACAAATTCCCGAGGTTAATGACAGTTCCATACAGGAAATATACAACACATGTGTTGAGATAAACAATAAATTTCTTACTTGATTGTTAATAAAATACAATGGTTAACTACCAGGAGGGGGGGGGGTGTTAGGGGAACATGAGTGTAGTAATATTCTAAGAGCTAAACACATTTTGTTTTTTCAAAAAAATAAGAAATATATGATTGGTGTGACAGAAGAAATCAGGTGCAAATAGAAAAGTATTAAATTGAGGAGAGTGAGGATAATAAGTGTTAGTAGGATAAGGAGGTGACAGGGCGTGTATGAGGAGGTGGTAGGACAAGGTAATATGGGGAGGGGGGAGAGCTCAGGCTAAACTATAAGTCCCAACAGCCTTACTAATAGCCTCATATCCCACACCACCCGGCCCCCTAACCCTATGTACACTCTACGGTAGTTGAACACCATATTTCATGCTGGCACAAAAGGGGGAACTAGTCTGATCCAGGCATTGAATTTGTATGAACGTTTCAAGTTACGTTTAGGTCGTTATTTTTTTTATGTTTCTTTTTTATATCCCTTAGTTCTTATAGAGATTAATTTAGGAAGTTGTGGCAATATTGGTAAAAGGATTTTTGTTGCTCTTTTTTTTCTGTTTTTCCATTTTATTGTCTATAAATTTATCTAAAAAATTACTTTTCAAGTTATGCCATAGACTTAAGTTAAAAATTTAAAAAAAAAAATCTATGTTATTTTCAACTGAAATAATAATAATAATAATAATAATAATAATAATAATAATAATAATAATAATAATAATAATAATAATAATGATAATAATAATAATAAT
>NC_090749.1:72819052-72825802 GCF_036898095.1 Palaemon carinicauda
GGATCCGATGGTACGTTTTTGCAAAGGATAAGTTAGCGCGCATTATTAAGGCCAAACTTCCCTGTCTGGTACATCTGTCAGAACTGGCAAGGGACGGAGAGCGGGGGAGATTACTGGCATAGTTGCCGGGTGTGGAAAGGGATCCTCCCTCTCTGTTGAGAGTAATTATACATGTACCTTGACACTAAAAAATAAGATATGCATTTGCGGAGGCTATTGAGGGTTCAGTTCAGTTGTTACTTTCCTCTTGGTAAGGATAAAAGAGACACTTTAGCTATGGTAACCAGCTCTTCTAGGCGAAGGACACTTCAAAATCAAACCATTGTTTTACACTGCCATTTTCAAGGCTAATGAATCAAATGCTCATACTTACATATGTGTAGAACATTTTTTTTCTATAGAAGGAGCAAGTTCATCTAGTGGTCTGATTACTACAGCACAAAGTCTATCAAATGGAAGTATAGTATGCTATGCCAGTATGATGCTGAAAGGGAAGAGTTGGTGCAACATCCGTAGACAGACTCCTACCAGTATGTGTTGAATATTTCCAAAGAGTGGGTCACTGTGAATGATGGCAACCATGTTGAGATTCAACGACTACTGCAAAGCTGTATGAAGAACACACTTTACTAATTAGTCTATCATCATAATTGCTTTGCAAATGTAACTAACAGAAAAAAAACCTAACTGTTGAATGACAGTCCCAGGAAACACGGACAGAAAAGAGTTAGCACTGAAATGAACAAATCAGACCCATAACCATCTGGCTCTTCAACACCATTCACGAGGTTTTGTACATGTCCACTTGATAAGGAACAATGTTTCTTCTGTTAGAAAGATGATGAGCAGCTCTAGCAGGCGAGGACCGTCAACACTGGGAAATATTTCAAAGGTGTTGAATGAATGAAGGATTTGAAGTTTTCTGGCATCCTGACATCGAAGGTCATTGACGCCGATATTGTTTATCACAAATAATGAATAAAAACAATATTCAATTAAAATAATAAACGCAAATATGTTATAAAAGTAAAGTAGCTTTCAGAAGACATTCTTCTGAAATAAATCTAAAAATACCTTTAGCATTGTAAGACACATCACGTCCCAAGATTTTGGCAAGGATGTATCTGCCATCCTTCCTCGAGCCTCAAACAGATATCTGTTTCTTTCTGCACTATAAGTGGGGCATTCAGTCAACAAATGCCTAACTGTCAAGGGTTTCAAACAGTCGTTACAATATGGTTGATGTTGGCCAGCCAGCAGCAATTCATGTGTCATCCGAGTGTGACCAATGCATAGCCGACAAAGGGTAGTCTTCAATAATGACACATTGAGAACAAGACTAAACACATGCATTCCATCAGGGAATTTGCATTCAACTGATGTTTGATACCACAAAACATGCTGGATAAAGCAGGTTTTCCTTGGACAGTGAGAAGCCAGCCCTACTGGAAGCCGAAAAGGCAGCAAAAAAAACCTTGCTACAGCGTGCACATATGGAAACCCTTCTGCTGCTGAAGATGACAAGTTGCAAATTATCATCAATCATACCTACGTCCATGATTAGTATGTACCAGCGATCTTTAATGCAGATAATTTCAATATTTCTGATGATAATAATAATAATAATAATAATAATAATAATAATAATAATAATAATAATAATTTTAACAATAATTTCGAATATAACCATAATTTTATTAACTTTCATATTAATAATAATCTTAATACGGTAATTTTATGTGACTGTTCAAACGCTTTATGGTGACTATATGTCAGAAAATAAATAGAGGACACCAACATGCTCATATATGCAAGTAAAAAAAATTCAAAACTGAGACAAGTCTGTGAATCTAATGTAGACCAAAGCCTTATATAACAGACTGACTGTTCTGTCCAGAACCAGCCGAGATATCAACCAGAAAAGGGCCATTTGGGAAGCATGAATTCACTCTAATACCAAGAGGCCCTTTAGCTCCAAATGGTACAATCCTGCTATACCTTGACAAATTTACATTGCTCCACCTCCTTAGCAAGCCAGCCAGAAGATGGGATGGACACCACACCAGATGGTGCAAGTTGCAAGATAGTCCTGGTAGATGGAAAAGCATTTTTCTCAATTTTCTACATCATCTGGATGATTGTTTTCGTTTACTGTCAGAATATCAATAAGTTTTGCTATGATATTTATTTAAAAGACAAAATTTCATGCATGTGTAACTCCTACTGTAAATACAAAAAGAGAGAAATTACTTGCTCACCCCGTAATAAATAAACAATTTACCAAAAAAATTACATTAAAGTTGAGCTATTGGAAACGTCTCTGCCTAGTGTTCTACCGGACTGGGGCTCAAGCCCCATTCAAGCTCGATAGTTTCTTGTAATGTCTGAAACCTCACCATCCTAATGAGCTAAGGATGGGGCGCCTGCTGAGTCATCGACAGCTATTGCCTGGCCGTTTCTGGTCCTAACTTAGATTGAGAGGGATCTTTGGAACTGATCATACTGTTCGTATATATGGTCAGTCTCTAGGGCTTGTCACTGTCCCTTGCCTCTGCTGTTCATGAGCGATATCTAAATATTTGTTATTTATTAACAGAAGCACCTGGTTTCGTATAGCCCAGAGGCTATTATTAGCCTAAACTGTTTATCAGAGTTTGTCTGTCCTGAATGTATAAAATATCTGTTATCTATAAAATGAAAGTAAAATTTCCTTATTAAACAAAAGAAATAATACGTATATGACATTACATATTGCTCACGTTAATTAAATTCATATATCATACGTAGATGTTATTTTTAATAGAAAGGGACTAAATCACCTTAAGCCTACCTGACACTTGCGCGCATTTTTGCCACGCACTGGCAAGCATTGATGCGTGCCAGTGCGTGCAACTATGTGACACGCACTGGTGTTTTTCCCACACTGTTCACGACCAGTTCACTCCAGTTCGCGAATCGTTCACGACAAGTTCACGCGACGTTCACGCCATGGCACGAATTGGCACGCCTAGTTCACGAGAAGTTCACGACACGTTCACGCGAGTTTGCGCATCATTCCGCATCGTTCACGCATCGTTCATGCCAGTTCACGAATTGGCCACTCCATATAAAAACGGGGCTTTTCCAACCCGAAAACATTCTTGGATTGGCTTCGGAAGGGACAACAATGCTTTCTGTCAGAGACTCCATTGCATTGAGGAGAGGAAACGTATCTTTTTGGTTTGTATTATTTGTTGCCCTTTATTTTTGTTTCAATAAGAAAGCATTTGATTTACATATAAATAGCAGACATAAAATATGTACAAGTATTAAGAAAACATTTTATTTTAACATTAAAAGCAGCAAACATGAAAAGTTTTTAGGCTGTTGATTTTAAGGTAATAGAGAAAAAAGTGTGTTGAAATAAGAAATCATTTTATTTTTACATTAAAACAACAAACAGAAAAAATTTGTTTTGCTCTTCATTTTAAGGTAATAAAGAAGAATAAGTATGTTGATGAAATAAAACATCATTTTATTTTTACATTCAAACAGCAAACTTAAAAAATTTTTGGGTTTATTTTTCAGTTCATTTTTATTTAAAACAAAAGTTTTGGCTCTTGATTGGTAATAGAGGAAAATAAGTGTGTGCATGAAATAAGACATCATTTTATTTTTACATTCAAACAGCAAATATAAACAATTATTAGGTTTAAATTTTTCTTTCCTTTTCATTAATTTTTCCGTGTCCTTTTTGTCTCTTCATTATAAAGTTATAGAAATAGTTTGAAATAAGATATTTTTTTTTCACATTAAAACAGCAAATATAAAAATTTATCAGGTTTATTTTCTTTCCTTTTCATTATTTTTTTCGTTTCCTTTTTGTTTCTCTTCATTATAAAGTTATAGAAATAGTTTGAAAGATATCATTTTTTTCACATTAAAACAGCAAATATAAAATTTATTAGGTTTATTTTTCTTTCCTTTTCATTAATTTTTTCGTTTCCTTTTTGTTTCGCTTCATTATAAAGTTATAGAAATAGTTTGAAATAAGATATCATTTTTTTCACATTAAAACAGCAAATATAATAATTTATTAGGTTTATTTTTCTTTCCTTTTCATTATTTTTTTTTTTCGTTTCCTTTTTGTTTTTCTTCATTATAAAGTTATAGAAATAGTTTGAAATAAGATAGGATTTTTTTCACATTAAAACAGCAAATATAAAAATCTATTAGGTTTATTCTTTCCTTTTCATTAATTTTTTCGTTTCCTTTTTGTTTCTCTTTATTATAAAGTTATAGAAATATTTTGAAATAAGATATAATTTTTTTTCACATAAAACAACAAATATAAAAATTTATTAGGGCTATTTTTCTTTCCTTTTTATTATTTTTTTCGTTTACTTTTGGTTTCTCTTCATTATAAAGTTATAGAAATAGTTTGAAATAAGATATAATTTTTTTTCACATTAAAACAGCAAATATAAAAATTTATTAGGTTTATTTTTCTTTCCTTTTCATTAATTTTTTCGTTTCCTTTTTGTTTCTCTTCATTATAAAGTTCACGCCATTCCCCGCATCGTTTACTCCAGTTCACGCTAGTTCCCGCACTGTTCACTCCAGTTCACTCCAGTTCGCGCATCGTTCACGACTATTTCACGACTATTTTGTGCGTGCCAATGCGTGCCACAAACTTTAAACATTCCAAAGTTCTGGGCACGCATGGCACGCACTGGCACTCGAGTTCCAGCACTGTTCACGACATTTTCACGACTCGTTCACGCGAGTTCGCGCATTAATTCGTGCCAGTGCGTGCCACGAATGCGTGCAAGTGTCAGGTACCCTTTAGACTCGAACTAAAATCATTGTACGTTTTGTATATTTATCAATGGACAAATTCCCTAGCCATTAATTGAATCAAAAGTGTACCTCATATTCCATGCACTCGCAGTATTTAACCAAATCCTCCATTTACACAATTCTCTTTTATAGAGAACAGAATCAGACTTTAATAGTAAAAATATAAATTCTTTTTTTGAAACCACATTATCCCAGGACTTAATCTTGGCAGCCTACTTCCCACAAGTGATATTTACGGATCACTATATTCAATTGTTCATTTATTGGTATTTCTAAATTGATCTCCCCATTTCATAAATATTTAATATTTAAGAATAATAATAGTAATAATAATCTCTTATAAACGCATGAAAACAAAAATAGGACAAAGAAGAACTCACTCAGCCTATTTCCCCTATATAACAGAGAGAAAGTCTCTTGATATATATATATATATATATATATATATATATATATATATATATATATATATATATATATATATGTGTGTGTGTATATATATATATATATATATATATATATATATATATATATATATATATATATATATATATACACACACACATATATATATATATATATATATATATATATATATATATATATATATATATATATATAAATATATATATTCCGATCACACACATAGGGATTGTCAGACGTCTAACTACTAGATGCCTCCCTGTACCAAGGGTAGGGAGCAAAGAAATAGTCATACCCTGGTGATATTGGGGTTAATCCAAGGACACTTGGAAACCACAACTCTCGAGTTGTAGTTAGGAAAGGGGGGGGGGATTTGAATCTGTGTATGTTCATATCTCTCTAAATATTTAGTCGTAATTTTTGACGGGTCGCGTACACTAATGATGAAATAAATCAATAATAATATCTTCAAAATACAGCAGAAGTTAAGACGCATCCCATAAAAAGGAAAAATCGAACATGACGGTAAATTTCTCGCACCGATATCCATTGATCAATGTAAACAAACCGTACCGTGACGTCATGGATTAAATCTCTGGCTTCGGCTGCCAGAAACTAACTCTCATTTACTTTGACGAGAGTTTTATGCATTCAAATATTTCCATTAAGAATGATTCGTTGTTAATCCTTGCGATCCGGTACATTTTATTTTTGCGAAATAGTTATGTCCTGCGTACAATGAAGTATTCGATGTATTTTATGAGTGTAGGAGGTTATTGTTTAAAATGTTCAATTGACTTTGTCATTTTTAATCCATATTATTAATTCTTGTGTGCCCAGGAAGCTTAAAATGTTGGTATTATAAGAGGTCATCTTAGAAAGGTTAATACTGTCTGTTCTTTAGCTCATACCGAGGAGACTACATTTTAAAAAACGTACAAATATGCCAGTGGTCAAAGTCTAATGTAACATGTATATGGATGCACCTATGGTAGCCTGTTGAAAACGTCCCTGCCTGGCAATTTGCTGGACTAGAGTTCGAGTCATGCTCAAGTTCAATCCTTGTGAGCTGTGGCTGGGAGTTTGAGGTAGACTTATAAGTTCACCTGCTGAGTCATCAACAGCTATTGCCTAGTCCTCCCTGATCCTAGATTGGGTGCCTATCATAAGCATTTATGGTCAGTCTCTACGGCACTGTTACTGTACCTTTCCTATGCCGTTCATGAGCGACCCTTATTCTATTACTGCGCTACTCAACCTTGACTTACCGAGCCGAGGATGCGAATTAGGGCAGAAAATGTGCCCAATCCAACACATATACCTCACAAGTAGGGTGTCGAACTATTTCACAAATATTGCGCCATCAACAGTATCCAACACGCAATCATTCCTTTAGAGTATCCCGCAGTCACACTGTATCATCAGCAAACGTCAGCCCCTCAACTCTAAATTCCCAAACCCACTTTTTTTGTTTCGCTTCTGTGACTT
>NC_090749.1:72828802-72831302 GCF_036898095.1 Palaemon carinicauda
AAAATATTCAATTAAAATCATAAACGCACATATGTTACAAAATAAAGTAGCTTTCAGAAGACCTGCTTCTGAAATAAATCTAGAAATACCTCTAGCATTGTGAGACACATCACGTCCCAAGATTTTGGCAAGGAGGTATCTGCCATCCTTCCTCGAGCCTCAAACAGATATCTGTTTTCTCTGCACTATATATGGGGAATTCAGTTAACAAATGCCTAACTGTCAAGGGCATCAAACAGTCGTCACAATATGGCTGATGTTGGCCAGCCAGCAGAAATTCATGTGTCATCCAAGTGTGACCAATGCTGAGAGATGTAGTCTCCAATAATGACACATTGAGAACAAGACTAAACACATGCATTCCATCAGGGAATGAGAATTCAATTGATGTTTGATACCACAAAACATGCTGGACAAAGCACGTTTTCCTTGGACAGTAAGGAGCCGGGCCTACTGGAAGCCGAACAGGCAGCAAAGAACCCTTGCTACAGCGTGCACATATGAAAACCCTTCTACTGCTGAAGATGAAAAGTTGCAAATTATCATCAATCATACCTACGTCCTTGATTAGTATGCACCAGTCATCTTGAATGCAGATACTTTTAATATTTCTGATAATAATAATAATAATAATAATAATTTTATTAACTTTCATATTAATAATAATTTCAATAATTTTGTGATTGTTCAAAAGCTTTATGGTGACTACATGTCAGAAAAATCAATGGAGGACACCAACATGCTCATATATGCAAGTAAAAAAAATTCAAATCTGAGACAAGTCTGTGAATCTAATGTAGACCAAAGCCTTATATAACAGACTGACTGTGCTGTCCAGAACCAGCCGAGATATCAACCAGAAAAGGGCTATTTGGGAAGTATGAATTCACTCTAATACCAAGAGCCCCTTTAGCTCCAAATGGTACAATCCTGCTATACCTTGACAAATGTACATTGATCCACCTCCTTAGCAAGCCAGCCAGAAGATGGGATGGTCACCACACCAGATGGTGCAAGTTGCAAGATAGCCCTGGTAGATGGAAAAGCATTTTCTCAATTTTCTACATCATCTGGATGATTGTTTTCGTTTACTGTCAGAATATCAATAAGTTTTGCTATGATGTTTATTTAAAAGACAAAATTTCATGCATCTGTAACTCCTACTGTAAGTACAAAAAGAGAGAAATTACTTGCCCACCCCGAAAATAAATAAACAATTTACCAGAAAAATTACATTAAAGTTGAGCTATTGGAAACGTCTCTGCCTAGTGTTCTACCGGACTGGGCTCAAGCCCCGCTCAAGCTCGATAGTTTCTTGTAATGTCTGAAACCTTACCATCCTAATGAGCTAAGGATGGGGCGCCTGCTGAGTCATCGACAGCTATTGCCTGGCCGTTTCTGGTCCTAACTTAGATTGAGAGGGATCTTTAAGGGCGGATCATACTGTTCGTATATATGGTCAGTCTCTAGGGCTCGTCACTGCCCCTTGCCTCTGCTGTTCATGAGCGATATCTAAATATTCGTTATTTATTAACACAAGCACCTGGTTTCGTATAGCCCAGAGGTTATTATTAGCCTAAACCGTTTGTCAGAGTTTGTCTGTCATGAATGTATAAGATATCTGTTATCTATAACAAAATGAAAGTAAAAATTTCCTTATTAAACAAAAGAAATAATACGTGTATGACATTACATATTGCTCACGTTAATTAAAATTGTATATCATACGTAGATGTTATTTTTAATCGAAAGGGACTTAATCGCCTTAGACTCGAACTAAAATCATTGTACGTTTTGTATATTTATCAATGGAAAAATTCCTTAGCCATTAATTGAATCAAACGTGTACCTCATATTTCAGGCACTCGCAGTATTTAACCAAGTCCCCCATTTACGGAATTCTCTTTTATTGAGAACAGAATCAGACTTTAATAGTAAAAATATAAATTCTTTTTTTGAAAACCCCATTATCCCTGGACTTAATCTTGGCAGCCTACTTCCCACAAGTGATATTTACGGATCACTATATTCAATTGTTCATTTATTGGTATTTCTAAATTCATCTCCCCATTTCATAAATATTTATTATTTAAGAATAATAATAGTAATAATAATCTCTTATAAACGCATGAAAACAAAAATAGGACAAAGAAGAACTCACTCAGCCTATCTCCCCTATATAAAAAGAGAAAGTCTTTTGATATATATATATATATATATATATATATATATATATATATATATATATATATATATATATATATATATATATATATATATACACACACACACATATATATATATATATATATATATATATATATATATATATATATATATATATATATATATATATATATTCCGATCACACACAGAGGGATTGTCAGACGTCTAACTACCAGATTCCTCCCTGTACCAAGGGTAGGGAGGAAGGGTATAGTCATACCCTGGTGATATAGGGGGTAATCCAAGGACACTTGGAAACCACAACTCTCGAGTT
>NC_090749.1:72841302-72846302 GCF_036898095.1 Palaemon carinicauda
CAATCCTAGTTTCGAAAAGCAAGATCCTATAAGCCCAAGGTCCCCGACAAGGAAAATAGCACAGTGATGCAAGTGAATAAGGAAACAGATAGAATAGGGAGCCTCAGATTACCCTCAAGTAAGAGAACACTAACCTAAGACATTACAAGGCCATGGTACATAGGCTATGACACTACCCAAGACAAGAGAACAATGGTTTGATGTTGGAGTATCCTCCAAGAAGAACTCCCTACCATAGCTAAAGAGAGTCTTCTACCCTCACCAAGAGGAAAGTAGCCACTGAGCAATTACAGTACAGCAGTTAATACCTTGAGTGAAGAGACAAGCATAAAAAATATAAAAAATTAGATACATAAAAAGAAGAGATTTTGTGGAAGAATATGCCTTTGATAAAAGACATTGGAGAGGACGCATCAGGCTACTAACCCTTTGATGTAGGGAAAACGGTGGAAAGAAGAAAAGAATAAGTTGTTAGTAGGAATGGACTAATGGTAAAATCACCAAGCATACAAAACAGAAAGATCTTGCAAAAAAAAAAAAAAAAAAAAAAAAAAAAAAAAAAAAAACTTGGATTAAAAACATTTAACATCTACGTTAATTTTAACCTCTAATCCTAACCTTGTGAACCTGGAAACGAAAGACATCCTATTATACAATGGCATATTATGCCGAGATGACAACCTGTAAAATTTTATCTACTAAGCCTAGGGAACGTAAAACCACTAAAAAAAAAAAAAAAAAACAGTAACTATATGAATGAGACATAATTTTCTGACTGAAATGTAAAATTGTTAGCCTTCTAAAGACTGTATTCAGAAAAATAATATTGCTTATGCATAATACCGTGTGTGCACATTAAAAGTCCTTGGGTCAATGTTACATAACCAATACGTAATCATGACAAAAGGACCTTCGTATTTTTCCTATTTCTATTGTCTTTCGGGTTTAATTAGTCCCTTGGTGAACCAATTGCTTTAATTACAAACATGGAATATTCCAGCATATTTCAATATTCAACTCTTAACAATAGAGTTTGCTTAAGGAATTTAAAGGTCGCCCTTGATGGAAGACGGAAAGCACAGAGAAAATGCATACGTAGAATAATGTTCTAACAACTCACCATATCCATTGCACATATGATCAGAACACGGGCCCCTTTTTCACCAAAGCTTGAACCAGGGAGGCCAGACAATGGCTGCTGATGATTCAGCAGGTACACATATAGGTTTCCCAAACCCTTCATCCTTAGCTTACATAGATGGTGAGGTTACAGACACTGCAAGATACTACCAAGATTGAAGGGGTTCCAGCCCCCGTCCAACAGATGAACAAGCTGGGACATTTCCAGCAGTCTGCTAATTGGTTCTTATGCTTTTAATCTTCAGCGCAGCTGTGACACTTCCCGGATAGGGAATAATTTTAAAAAATTGAGATACAATTGTTTTATCTTCACTAGTTATTAAGAACTGTCTTATTTTGTCTGAGGATGTATAGTCAGCTCCCATCGGTGATTTAGAGCCATTGCATAGTGAGGTCCTTTCCTTTGAATATACTGTATATGTACCAAGGAATGTTGCTTATGGCACCTCAAAGTATTACTTAATTTCTTTGATAAATAGAAAAGATGAAATCATATTCCTGTTTTCTTCATAATCCAATGTGGAGGAAAGGGGATGTTTGAAAACGGTTCATCCCGATGTTTGTAAACTGTAATAACCTATTTGCTCTAATTGGGAATAGAAGTTTCATGATTGCTTATAAATACATCACTTTGGTTGAAGAGCGTCTTTGTTGCAGAATTGTTTGATAGAAAATTCAAAACCCTTAGCATTGTTGTAAAATCTCGATGCATGGGAAAAAGCTTTTTCAATTTTTTAAAATTGGATTCAAGCACAGCACAATTTGAGATTTATATCTTGTTTTTGCTATAGTTTCTATATAAAGTGTGTAAGAGAGTTAATACTGGAGTATTTTGTTTGTAAGCCCAACTGCGAAGCTGATGAAATGTTATTATAAAATTAGATACCAATACAGTCTCTAATTCACTATTTTTTCCTCCCATAATTTCAAACACAGTTGGTCAGTGAAATTGCTCTGTGATTGTTTGGATAACTGGATCTTTTCCTGGTTTACCTATTGGTATGTATAAAAATTGCATGTTGCCATGTCTTTGGAAATAGACATTTGGTCAAAAGATTATAAAAATGTGATAGATAGACCTTAGCCTTAGGGGTTAGGTATCTTATTATACCAGATTTACATTATCTTTACTCAGGCTCATCTCGAGTAAATCTCTTATTTCAATAGTATCTTCCACAGCATCAAAATTCAATAGAGTTTGTGTCTTCTCTTATGTTGGTGGTCGGAACTGGGCATCAAACTTTAAGCAATTGTTTTTATGTTAAACAGGCTGACATAAGTCTTTATATAGTTTATATATGAAATATCTGTTTTGATCCTGTTACGTTTTTAAAATATTCTATTAATTGTTAATTATTTCTCAATACGGTTTATTTATTTCCTTATTTCTTTTCCTCACTGGGCTATTTTTTCCCTATTGGATCCTCGAGCTTATATCATCTTGCTTTTCCAGCTACAATAATAATAATAATAATAATAATAATAATAATAATAATAATAATAATAATAATAAATTATCAACACTACTATTGTTTTCAATATTGCACGCAATAATATTTGATATTGTAGAGGTATCATGTACTACTGAGCCTAATGCATTACATTATGGCTTGCATGTCTGCTATAGGAAGCATAATTTTTAAAAATTTCTGATATACTGTACTAGAAAAATATTTTTGCTGAGATTATCCTCCTTCATCAAGTCTTTTCCAAATTTTGCAAAAATCTTCCGGTTTAAATACACTAATATCTATGACTTTATCAACGATTTTCTTCATTGTATATATTAACAATAAAGGTTTAAAGGCCACTCATGAATGGCATAGGCAAGGGACAGTGACATTGTCCTATCAAGCAGAACAATGCCCTAGAGATTGACCATATATAAATAAGATCAACGCCCAAGCTGCCTCTCCAATCAAGCTTGGACCAAGGAGGGCCAGGCAATGGCTGCTGATGACTCGGCAGATAGACCTATATGTTACCCCAATCCCCTCATCCTTAGCTAAAAAGAATGGTGAGGTTGCAGCGACCGAAAAAACTAACAAGTTTGAGCGGTATTCGAACCCAAGTCTGGCGTTCACCAGTCGGGGATGTTACCACATCGGCCACCACAACAAGTGCTAATTTTGTAACAATTCTATTTATGGTTTCTAGTTATCTTCCAATTGCATATTTTTCTTTTATCAATTTGGTTACTAGAAAAGGACACATTATTTCATTGGCCGGGCATTAGTCAAAGGCATATATTTATCAGCTGCTTGTATGATGAAACTTGGAAAGAAATAATGAGCTTGATCGTGATCTAGTAAATGACTAAACTTAAACTTGTTCCAATCTGCTGTACTTGTAATATACCGTTGAATAGGAGGTATTGGTGTATGTCCAAACGTGGTTATCAAAATAAGGAAACAGTAACTGCCCTAAAGACCGTCTAAGACGTTCCATTCAAACCTATCAACAATATTGTTGGAACAAAGAGTTAAGTCTATTAAGGAACATGTTCCATAAGAGTTTCAAAAGTTTGATCATTCAGTATTGGTTCAGTCTTGGAACCATTTGTATCAACTGCAATACAATTAGTCCCCAAGATGTGATTATGATCATTGAATTCTCCTAATAATAAGAAATCTTCCATATTTGGCAATTCTTTGGGTAAGTTTTACAAATTATAGTTGCAAGGGAGTTGATTGCAAATTTACATATCATAAATATTAAAGGAGTTACTATCACGATGAAATTTAACTACAGATGATTGAAATTCTTAAGTGTTGAATCTCTTGACATTGTAAATTATTCTGTTACGTATCAGAATAAAAAACAGAGGGAGATGATTATTATTATTATTATTATTATTATTATTATTATTATTATTATTATTATTATTATTATTATTAATAGCTAAACTACAACCCTACTTGGAAAAGCAAGATTCTATTAGCCCAAGGGCTCCAATAGGGAAAAATAACCCAGTGAGGAAAGGAAATAAGGAAATGTATAAACAATATGAGAAAAAAAAATAACGATAAAATATTTCATAAACAGTAACATCAAAACATATAGGTCATATATTAACAATAAAAAGAGACTTATATCAGCCTGTTCAACATGAAAACATTTAATTCAACTTTGAACTTTTGAGATTGTACCTATTCAACTACCCGATTAGGTAGATCATTCCACAACTAGAGTGTAATTTCCTTTTAAAGAACAGTATCGTTAGTACGCTGTAGGCTTATTGAATACGGTTATAGTTTTTCAATAATATTTGAATTTCCCCTTGATGCAAATGAGTTTTAAGACTATTATTATTCCAATGAACTCTGTATGAATCAAACCTCAATGGAGTTGGATTTCAAATCGGCAGAGCATTATTACCTTCGCCAACGAAGTCGGGAGGAGGTTATGTTTTCGACCCTCTTTGTCTGTTTGTCTTTTTGTCTGTTTGTGAATAATTTCCTGGCCACAATTTTACTCATAGAGAAGTGAAACTTTCAGAAATTAATTGTTATGTCAAGAAATTGTTCAATTTTGAAAGTCCTAGGTCAAAGATCAAGGTCGAGCAAAAGGTCGAACGAATTATACCTCACCTTAACCCCAAGCTCGCACATGATTGTCACACAGACTTAAAATACACTACACCTACGGTCTAAATTAGCTCAGGGAAAGGTGAGCTGGTTTCGAGAAAAAAAACCTACCGTGGCGGAGGTCTGCGCTCTCAGAATACCTATCTAGTGTTTTGCCTGTTATAAGGCTTCACATGGCTAAACAGGCCGGGGACTTCTTCATTCCTAACATTTATGAAGGCTATTTTAGTCTCGGAAGGTCCAATAAAAGAAATGTAATTTTAGAAATTCTAG
>NC_090749.1:72858794-72861294 GCF_036898095.1 Palaemon carinicauda
CTATTTTTCCCCTGTACAGTCCTTTAGCTTTAAAGCATTCTACTTTTCCAACTAGCGATGTAAATTAGCTAATAATAATAATAATAATAATAATAATACAGCAATAAATTTAGCCGTCTCTAGTCAGCTGCAGGACAAAGACCTCAGATATGGCTTTATTCACGTATTGGACTTGGCCAGTTTTCATCACCACGCTGGTCACATGATTTTGGGGACATTTTACTTTTTTTGGGGGGTGGGGAGTATTTTTCCTCGGTATTTACTGGAAAATGTTTCTCCTTACATTTCAAAATAGGATAAACATATATCAAAACTGCTATCTAATTACTATTATGAAAACCTATTTACCGAATCTTGTTATTCATATATTTATGGCATATACATACATAAATACACACACACACACACACACACATATATATATATATATATATATATTATATATATATATATATATATATACATAAATAAATATATACATACTGTATATATACAGTGTATATTTATCTATCTATATATATATATATATATATAATATATATATATATATATATATATATATATATATATATATATATATATATATTATATCCGTAATCGAACAATTTGATGTTTCTTAAAAAAGGCGCATAAAAGAAACAAGGAAGATATATATAAATCACTACATTCTGACCAATACACATTGGCTCTCATGGTCTTTTTGAATAAACCAACGTGTGTATATATATATTTCAATGGTTCTCCACCGTTTCCAGGGCCATAAATAGAGGACGACCCAATGCAGAAGGGAGAGAAATAACCCTATAACACAATTTTCTTCTTACACCAGAACTGGAACATTCTCAGCCCTATCTCATGTGACCATGTCCATTCAGGAAATGTTCCCCCCCCCCCCCCGAAAAAAAGCTGGAGTATCGCACGGTATATTTTCTCTCTTTCACTATCTGTTTATATTCCCTTTTTCTCTCTATATCTCTCAGCCTTTATATTTCTACTATTTCGCATTTTCCCCTCACTTACCCTTTATTCTCTCTCTCTCTCTCTCTCTCTCTCTCTCTCTCTCTCTCTCTCTCTCTCTCTCTCTCTCTCTCTCTCACTAGTGATAACAATTATATACCTTTTCAAGTTTCAAATCTAAATAATAAAATCCTTATCTACAGCAACACTCACAAAAAAAATTCTTTTTTTCTCTCTCTCTCTCTCTCATCCTCTCTCTCTCTCTCTCTCTCTCTCTCTCTCTCTCTCTCTCTCTCTCTCTCTCTCGTCAATTCTCCCCTCATAAATACATTTTAAAACACCAATTTATCTTCTTATGATACAACAACATATGTGAGTATCACATATGTACATTTACACTTACATACCTCCTTACCACACCACTCTCTCCTCTCTCTCTCTCTCTCTCCTCTCTCTCTCTCTCTCTCTCTCTCTCTCTCTCCTCCTCTCTCTCTCTCTCTCTCTCTCTCTCTCTCAAGTAATAAAAATTATATACCTTTTCTAGTTTCAAATCTTCAAAAAATAAATTCCTGATATACTGCAACACTGAAAACAATCTCTCTCTCTCTCTCTCTCTCTCTCTCTCTCTCTCTCTCTCTCTCTCTCTCTCTCTCTCTCTCTCCTCTCTCTCTCTCTCTCTCTCTCTGCAAAAATAATTTAATGGGTTAGAATTAAATTAAGACTGAAGGTAAATATTTTATATTAATTTTCTATAACTTTTCATGTAGTCTCTTTATTTCTCTTCCTCAGTAAACTACTTCCTCTGCTGGAGCCCTAGGGCTTACTGTATAGCATCCTACTTTTCGAATTAGGGTTTTAGCTTCACTATTGATGACGATAATAATAATAATAATAATAATAATAATAATAATAATAATAATAATAATGATGATAATAATAATAATAATAAAAAGTAACAGAATTATAGTAGGAATTACTAAAAGTTTGACACTTTAGAATAATTTGAATATTTAAGAAGTGAATCAAATGATGATTTTTAATATGAACATTAATGGGCAAAGTAACTATAAAAATATACCTTTTTTCCTGTGTGAAAAAGCTTTTAAATAAATAAAAAATACAATCCCAGAAACAAAAATAAAAGATCCGTTAAAAGATTTTAAAAATTACTGAAACTGTATCAAGTAGAGCCTTTATGAAAATTAAAACTACGATACACAAAAATAAATCAATATAAAACAAATCAAGAAAAAATTTCAAAGAATTATAAAAAAAATAAACAAAATCAAGACGACACAGATATAAGAAATAGATAAAAGAAAATGATATTGCCATGATACTAAAAGCTCCCATTTTACTTACGTTCAATTTTCCTCCGATGGAAAAGCGACCGTCGGTGATATTCGCTTTGGTCGAACATAATGACCCTCGGTTATGTCTCCGAGAGAAGGTGACCTAAGGTAACACTGCAATTTGGTGACGTCGTGAGATTGGAATAGTCTGGTAGGCACTTTTTATGGAATTGAGAGAGAGAGAGAGAGAG
>NC_090749.1:72868794-72876294 GCF_036898095.1 Palaemon carinicauda
TTTAGGTCATATTGAATAATAAAAAAGAAAATCGCGTGCTAAGCAAAAGCAGAATGAAGTGATAATAGATACATGTTTGATAAATTCAAAAATTATTTTACTGTCTAGAAATCATGTAGTAATAAATGGGAATATAAACATTAGATACCCATACAAAAATGGAATTTTTCGTGTGTAAGCAAAAGCAAAATGAACAGAGATAATAAATGCAGGTTTCAGAAATATCAAAATTATTCTAAGTGTCCAGAAGGCAAGCAGTCATACATGTGAAGCTAGACATTCAAGTACTCATCCAAAAATACCAAAATTATTGCTGGCATTCAATAAGCAAGCAAAATTCGACAACAATCGCACATCTGGCAACAAGAAATGTTCTTTTGTTGTCCTGAACAGATATAAAAACTATTTTAAGCTTTCGAATTTTGCAATGAATGGAAAGTGCAGTAAGTGTTAAGTACCCTTGCGATAAATGAAATTAGTTTTCTATCCGGTGGAAATTAGAACTGCAGATATTTGCAAGATGGCATTTGGAAAAATATCAGTCTATTATTGCAAACGATTTTTTTTTTTTTTTTTTTTTTTTTTGAGACAAAGCTTCACTTTGGGTTAAAGGAAATTGCATTCCTCATCAGGAAGGTGTGACGTAACCTCCAACAGCTTTCATTATTCAAAATTAGACATTCTTTATCAATAAATGTAAAATGATGGTGCAATGTATGAGATTCTATATTGAAACATTTACCAAATATGATCTGAAAGATGTATATCATTTTGGGCTTTTCATTCACACACAATCATATATATATATATATATATATATATATATATATATATATATATATATATATATATATATATATATATATATATATATATATATACATATATATATATATATATATATATATATATATATATATATATATTTACACATATATATATATATATATATATATATATATATATATATATATATACATATATATATATATCCATAATCTATTTATTCTTTTCGTTCACCTTGCATATGCTTATTTGACCATGGAAAATAAACATTGTCAAGTGAAGGTATAATTTTCTTTTTTCAAAAAAGTCTTACATAACCCTAGAGAAATCACTCAACCTCACATTGCTTTAACTGACAAATAAAGCATTATCTACAATACATTTACAATTACTAAATACTTCGAGACTTTGAAACTAAACTCGATCTTCTCTCACCAAATAGTTACAAGTGAAAACAATACCATTGGTTACCCAGATTGGAAAGCCTCAAATGCAACATTACCAGTCAATAGCAGGAGCACCAAAACAAATCACTGGGCGACCACTGATCGATGCTAATGTTCCAGAAATGATAAGTTACCCAAAGTCATGTTTCTTTGGAATGTTTTATTCGAAAAGACTCTTTGCCCTCCCATGATTCATTTCTTTCTCTGGCAATATTTTCTATCCTTTTATTTGTTTACAAGTAAGTTCTCATGGCTAAATTAATTGAAATTATAATGTTCTAGAGAATATATATAATGCTTATTTCCTTTCTTATATGTTTACTTATTTGCAATAATATTTCATGCCATCTTCCTTGATTAATCACTATATTTCTTATGTTTGGTTTTCAAAGGGAAATGGTTGCTATGAAGTACAATACGTTTATTCATATTATTCATGCTTATTCAGTTTATTCATTGGGTTTCTGTTTATTTGTTTTATATTATGTACTATATATATATAAATATATATATATATATATATATATATATATATATATATATATATATATATATATGTGTGTGTGTGTGTGTACATATATATACATATATTAACATATTTATATATAAATATAAATATTTATATATATATATATATATATATATATATATACTGTATAGATATGTATGTATATATATGTATATATATATATATATATATATATATATATATATATATATATATATGTATATATATATATATATATATATATATATATATATATATATATATATACATATCTATACAGTATATATATATATATATATATATATATATATATATATATATATATATATATATATATATAATTTTCATCTATTTCCTTTATATGGATATAATTCCTGTTGTGATATAAAAATATCATATTCATTCTACAACAGCACATTTCTTCACATTTCCATGTTTTCATATTAGTTTTTTTTTTCGGATATCTCTTTCACTTGGAAATATTTAAACTCAAGACACTTTGTTATTTGGCTATATTCTACTTTCCAAGTAACTTACATTCATAAACTATTTTTTTTATTTACGTTGTTTGCGTACATTTATCGCTAAGTGATTAGCATTTCAAAAATGTTTATTTATTTGCAATTATTACTGTCAGTTATTCTAATGGTCTTATAGTGATGACGTTTGATGAAAATAGTGCTTTGTTGATTGTTATCTATCTTTCTTAATGGTCTTTCCTTCAGTGATGTATATCTACCTATACTGATAAACAAACTATTTTATATGAATTTCATACACTTGAGAAGTATGACCTTCTTATGTTCAATACAATGCATCATTTTTTTACAGTTGGACACAGGAAATCTTATCACACCTCAATCCGTAGAAATGCACCATGGCTAGTAACCAAACATATAGTGTAGGGAGAGATGGCACTGGTGGTGGGCGGGGATAAACACTGGGACTCTTCGCGCAGAAGGGGTGTGGTTGGATACACTTCCTAAAAGCGAGGTGTACCAGTAATTCACCAAGTCTTTAGCTGATAGTAACAGCTGGGTACATCTTTTATTATAAGGCATACATACGTTGAGTTATGGTGGCCTATTAGATACGTCCCTGCCTGGCGATCTGCCATACTGAGGTTCAAGTCTTGCTCAAATGCGTTAGTTTCTTTTAGTGTATGCAACTATCCATGAGAGCTAAGATGTGGGGTTTGGAGCAGCCTATAGCTCTACCTGCTGAGTCATCAGAAGCCGTTTCCTGGCTCGTCCTGGTCCTTGATTGGAGAGGGGACTTGGCCACTGATAATAGGTATGAATAAGGTCTCTAGGTCAATGTCCTGCTAGGGCATTGTCACTCTCCTTTGCCTCTGCCTTTCATGAGCGTTCATTAAACCTTTAAACAACAATAACTAAGGGTTGTGGTGGCCGATGTGGTAACGTCCCTGCAACCTCACCATCCTTGTGAGCTAAGAATGGGGGTGGGGGGGGGAGCCTATAAGTCTTGGGGGTTGGGGGAGCCTATATGTCTATCTGCTGTCACTGTCCCTTGCCTCTGCCATTCATGAGCGGCCTTTAAACCTTTAAATAGTTTCTAGTCCACTGTAGGACAAAGGCCTCATACATATCTTGAGATAGGTGGACATTCGTCTGATCAACCAGAGGAAACAAACCTAGTATGGGTGGCCACGACTAGTACAGCTTTGCTGATCATGGCGAAACGCAAACCTTTTCACCTACTTACGCCATCCCCACTCAGAGAGGGTCACATATATGCATAGATAATTATATTTCTTCATTAAAAAGTTTATTTTCCTTTTACATCTTAATTGGAAAGCAATGAAATCTTCGTGAATTTCCAACTCTCGTATTTTCCTTCAATTTTCTACTTTCAAACGATCAAGCTAATGATAAATACACAGGAAAGTTAAAGACGCAAATTTCGGGTTTACAAACATTTGCCCGATGATCAAACGTCGTGAATTTAAGTCAAGAAAAGGGTAACGGTTTCTTGAAATATTAATAACAACAAATATATATGTATATATATATATATATATATATATATATATATATATTTATATATACATATATATATATATATATGTATATATATATATATATATATATATATATATATATATATATATATATATATATATATAGGCCTATATATATATATATATATATATATATATATATATATATATATATATGTATATATATATATGTATACATATATGTATATATATATATATATATATATATATATATATATATATATATATATCTTTCTATCTATATGTGTGTATATATATATATCTTCATATATATATATATATATATATATATATATATATATATATATATATATATATATATATATATATATACTGCAGGACAAAGACCACAAACATGTCCTTATTCATGTCTGGGGTTTGGCCATTTTCATCATCACGCTGGCCAACTGCGGACTAGTGATGGCGGGGGTCTTTAGTCTCATCGCTCACAGCAAACCAACCTAGTATGGGGGGCCATGACTATACAGGGGATTTATATATCTCCAATAGTTATATAGGCAGTAATATGTTTAAAGTTACTGGGACCTGCCAGCCAATATCCACCGTGTAATTTCAACAGATATCATCCATAGTGTAACTAATATAATTCATATTAAAGAATGCTTAAGGGTATTTATATGTATCTGCATTTGTTATCTTAACTGATCATCACTAAGTACACACAACTTGAATTTAACTAATCATCACTATTTACGCACTTTTTAAATTTAATCAATCATCACTATTAACGCACTACTTAAATCTAATTGATCATCACTATTTACGCACCATCTAAATTTTATTTGATCAACGCTGTTTACGCACTATCTAAATTTACTTCTCACTATACTGGTAAAGGCCACCCTCCTTTTAATGACTCACAATCATGACATACGTGTCCTGTGGTTAAAATACTGAAAAACAGCTATACGCTATTAAAGTTCGTCGGTGCGACAAAAAAAATCTGAGATCTATGAATGAATAAAGCAAAATAGAGGACATTCATTTCACAACGCGTAATATGACGCTAAAATATATTTCTCTTCAGGCAGGAGTGATCGCTGAAGTTGAACTTAGTCCAAACAGTGAGACAATCAAGATTTATTCCACCAGTGACATGTTGTACGAGGAGAATGACAATGAATGTGCACAATCATTACCGACATCAGGACGAATAAAAGTGAAACAGATGCTATGAGGACTCCTGCTGCCAAAGGATTATCAGTTCAGTTCTTGCTGAAAATAGCTAAACAACACAGATACGGTGTCATCAAATCCCAGCCTCCAAGGACCAGGATCTCGCCTGTGATGGAAGCAGTAGATAATTTCGACGGACAGAGATTCTTACATTATATGCTTCCAACGGTGAAGGCTTTGCTAAAAGTGGTGATGGAGCTACCTGTAAGCTCCACTGATGCCACTTCCACCCTCATTATTATTATTATTATTATTATTATTATTATTATTATTATTATTATTATTATTATTATTATTATTATTATTATTATTATTACTGGCTAAGCTACAATCCTAGTTGGAAAAGCAGAATGCTATAAGCCCGAGGAATCCTACAGGGAATATAGCATAGTAAGGAAAGGAAATAAGGACACTACAAAAGAGAAATTAAAAATTAATATAAAATGTTTTAACAACAGTAACAACAGTAAAATAAATATTTTATGCATAAACTATAAAAACTTAAAAAAATAAAAAAACTAAAGGAAGAGAAATAGGATAGAATAGTCTGCTCAAGTGTACCGTCAAGCAAGACAACTCTACCCCAAGAGAGTGAAGGACAATGGCACAGAGGCTATGGCACTATCCAAGGCCATAGAACAATGGCTTGATTTTGGATTTCGGAGTGTTCTTTTCCTAGAAGAGCTGCTTACCATAGCTGAAGAGTCTCTTCTATCCTTACCAAGAGGAAAGTGGCCACTGAACAATTACAGTACAGTAGCTAACCCCTTGGGTGAAGAAGAATTGTTTGGTAATCTCAGTGTTGTCAGGAGTATGAGGACAGATGAAAATATGTAAAGAATAGGCTAGACTATTCGGTGTATGTTAGGCATAGGGAAAATGAACCGTAACTAAAGAGAGGGATTCAATGTAGTACTTTCTCGTCAGTCAAAGGACCCAATAACACGTACGCAAGTTTGTGAAAGAACTTGGCTTCCGGTATGGCAAAGAAGACACCAACCAATGCTAATATAAAGGAGTAATGTCACTGTTGAAGAAATGGAAGTATTTGAGATTCGTTGATGCAAACAGAAAAGCAAATCATGCAAGAACAGAAATATATGTAGATGAAATCTGGGTTTATCAAAATGAGTGTGTGAACAAGTTCTCTAGGGCTTAAACTGAAAACAGGGAAAAGAGCTAGAAGAGACTATTTACCTATGGTAAGCAGCTCTTCTAGGACACTCCAAAATCAAACCATTGTTCTCTAGTCTTGGGTAGTGTCATAGCCTCTGTATCATGGTCTTCCAATGTCTTGAGGAATGTTCTCTTGCTTGAGAGTACACTTTAGCACACATTCCTGTCTAATTTCTCTTCCTCATGTTTGGGTAAAGTTTTTACAGTTTGTGTATGAAAGATCTATTTCAATGTTGTTACTATTCTTAAAATATTTCATATTAATTTGTCATTACTACTATTGTAGTTTACTTATATCCTTATTTCTTTTTATCACTGGGCTATTTTTCCCATGTTGGAGCTCCTGGCCTTATAGCATACTACTTTTCCAACTAGGGTTGTAGCTTAGCAAGTTACAATATATTATGATATTCTATAACAGTGCATGCTGGTGGGGAAGATGGGTTTATACCTGGAGGTCTGTTACTCTTCAGGCCAAAAAATTATTGCATGGGAGATTATCATATAAGTATGAAACATAGAAGTTTCCAGTATTGGTTCCAAACACAGTTACTCTAAAAAATTCCGACGTATTCACTCATTGCCTTTCATATTACATTGTATCGTTCAAAACTTGCAAATGAAAACTCCAGCCATGAATTCTAAGTGAAATTATCCAGTGCCTAACAGATCTATATTGCTCATGATACTTCCCATAAGGAATTAGAATTGCATAAGCTTGTATCTAGACACAGACGCATGCAGGTGTATGCCATTGATGAATTGGCTCGTAATGCTGGTCACGAAGTACTTAGAGGCTTACGATAGCATTACACCCACACGCTCACACATACAAATATATACATACATACATACATACATACATACATATATATATATATATATATATATATATATATATATATATACATATACATATATATACATGTATATATACATCTATATATATACATATATATACATATATATATATATATATATATATATATACTGTATGTATATATATATATATATATATATATATATATATATATATATATATATATATATATATATATACAGTATATAGATATATATATATATATATATATATATATATATATGTATATATTTACCTAAATATACAGTATATATATATATATATATATATATATATATATATATATATATATATATATATATATACATACATAAGTGAAACTTTAAGAGATTTCTCGAGTGCCATATATGGATGAGATCATGGCGAGGGGTAAATGGAGATAATTTGGGCATGTTCTTCGCACTCCCCAAGAGAAATTAGTTCACCAAACTTTCAACTGGGGTCCACAAAACACTAAAAGAGTTGG
>NC_090749.1:72894694-72902194 GCF_036898095.1 Palaemon carinicauda
TTTAATCAATGAATAACGCCCCAAGGTTCCAATCTGATACAGCACTCAAGAAGCTCCCATTACAGTTATCGTTATACTGTAATGTAATAAAAACCCTATTAAAATTCCTAAATTATTTTTTATTATCAAGATGAGATTTAAAATATGTTAATTCACCACTGTCTGATATGATAAGATATGCATCTTCTATATTTAATCCATATATTAATACAATCACAAATTAAACTGTACAAACTTAACACTAAGATATACATTTTGTGTTCTTGGCGTCTTGTAGTCCAAGGAATATTTTATAAAGCTTTATATGAAATAATGGAAGAAACTTTTAGTACAGATTACAAATTTGCATATGACAATAATCCTTAATGTTTATAAGTATCACAAATACCAAAATAACAAAAATAACTTCTATCTCCACTATACAATAGAGAACTCTCTCTCTCTCTCTCTCTCTCTCTCTCTCTCTCTCTCTCTCCTCTCTCTCTCTCTCTCTGTATTTTCTTGTTCCCTGTGAGGCATATAAGACTCCCTTTGGGTATCTGTCGCCGTGAGACTCGTCCCCTTGTCTTCGAAAGACGTCAAAAACAAACAGAGAAAAGAGAAGTAAACGAGATTATGGACACCGGTGGACATGTCTGTCTAGAGGGACAAGAACACTTGCGCTGCTTTTCTGCCTCTTAATGTCTTTGTTGTCTTTTGCCCGTTTTCTTTGTGTCTGGATCAGAGGAGATTTAGAGGATGACTGTAGGTCGGTAGAAACTGAATGGTATGGTATTGGATTTGTATTTTTTATTAGTGTTGATGTCGCATGAATTAACAACATTCCTCACACACACATACGCACCCAGCCACACGCGCACTCATATATATATATATATATATATATATATATATATATATTATATATATATATATATATATATATATATATATATTTATATATATATATATGAATATATGTATATATATATATATATATATATATATATATATATATTATATATATATCATTTTGTACTGGGGTAATCAGACAAAAATCTCCCACCGTCAACAATGCACCCTTTTCTCACAATAGACTAGAAATGGCTGCGTTTATTATTGTTGTATATATATATATATATATATATATATATATATATATATATAATATATATATTATATATATATATATATATATGTGTATGTATATGTGTATCTATATACATATTGATATATATATGTATATATATATATGTATCTAGTATACATATATATATATATATATATATATATACCATGTGTGTTTTTGTATCAATTCCTAGATTTCCCGTAGAAGAAAGGTCCTATAGAAAAGGTGTGTGTCTTTCAACCCATCAAAGTCAGTCGAGACTTCAGGCCAAACAAAACGGCGGGGTTTCCCTCACATATCATGGCGGCGGGAGCGCTAATAACTGTTAATCACGACTTATGTTGGTTAATAGAAGCCTCGGTTAATTCCGGTTAATCAGAGGTAAAACTCTTCTCTGATCACGTTAATATTTCAGGTGGGGGGGGGGGTGAGGTATTGGGTTTGGTGCGAATGGGGAATAAGAAATATAGTTTCATACTGGGGAGTAGATCAAGATGTGTAAGGAAGACTAATGTCACTTGATATGATGGAGTAATTGCCGTAGATATTCTGGCTTTAAGAGAAAATGTATCATGTTGAAGTTAATCTGGACAAACGGAAACCTAAATGGTTATAGCAAGACCCCGGTCAACAAGTTACAAGCGGATGAAAGGAGAGGATCAGATTGCTTGCAGATTTGAAAGCGGGTGGAATATAATCCGACCTTTCTGAGTGGGATACCCTAACGTGATTGAAGTTTTATGCATCGCCATGAGGGATACCTTAACGTGGTTAAAGGGTTATTGTATCCCCTTGATCTTTGTCAGGGCCATCTTTACTAGGTTGCTTTGCTTTGGACGGTTAGACAAAGTCTCCCCCCATCACCAATGCTCAGTGGCCAGCGTAGTGAAGAAAACTGGCCAATGCCCAGACATGAATAACAACTTGTCTGAGGGATTTGTCCTACAGTGGACTAGAAATTGTTTTATTTGTTGTTGTTTTTGCTGAAATATAACATGTTGTCCTGCTAATTAAAAAGAGGAAATACTTTTTATTATAATTTTCTCAAGAAATTTGATAAGATATAATAAAGCCCGTTGCACCATTTATACGGAAAGCAGTTATAATTCTGGTAATAAGAAAGGAAAAAGATTGGATTTGATGTGGCAGGAGAGTATAGAGAGAACGTGAGACACAGGTTATTACCCGTACAGAGGAAGGGAGAAGTTTTATCTACATTAAGAATAGTTAACTTTAAGAAATAAGTTATTAGTTATGGGAATATATATATATATATATATATATATATATATATATATATATATATATATATATATATGGTGAGAGATAACTAGGTAGGCTATTAAACAGTAAAACTTGAGAGAGAGAGAGAGAGAGAGAGAGAGAGAGAGAGAGAGAGAGAGAGAGAGAGAGGAGAGAGAGAGAGAGCGAGAGAGAGAGAGAGAGAGGGAGAGAGAGAGAGCTATATGTAACATCTATTACTAAAGACGAAACCAGCCGTTCGCCATAATTCATCTAGAATATAAAATACCAGTTTAGAAATATAAAAGAAACCCCTCAAATGCAATATACTGTATATCTATGTCATACCGCTTCTTATTAATTAGTCCAAAGTAATCACTTCCTATTTGGTATTCCTACCTTAATACCGGGCTAACTCGGGTACCAGACAAATTCCTTATCACATTTGCATATGTGATTAAACTTGACATGGCCATTATGAACGCTCGGGTGCGGCGATGCAGACTCGAATTACTCGTTCATAATATCAGATGTTGCACTAAGACTGTGAGATGATGCTACATGGCTCGTCTCAGATGGCTTGGGGATTAAGGAACGTTTTCGCATTAGATGGACAGTAAGCTTGAGACGTTTCTTTTGCTCGGGGTGAGATTGGGCCTCGATTATAAAACTATTTTTTTTTTTTTTTTTTTTTTTTTTTTTTTTTTTTCTTTTTTTTTTTTTTTTTTGATGGATATTGAGGTTTTGAGATGCGCATTCAGTTGTAGGAAATGTTGGTTCGGTGTTTGAGTTCTACGAAGGTAATATAGTGTTTTATTGCTTACTTCTTAAGGTTAAAAAAGGAAACTATTGATGGATATCAAGATTATGTGCGGTTTGTTGAGCTTTGTTAATTGTTAGATGGATTAGAAATTCTTTAGGTGGGGTTGACATCATCATCATTATTATTATTATTATTATTATTATTATTATTATTATCTAGGTTTCAATAGGAAAAAGCCGGATACTATAACCCCAAGGGCTCCAACAGGGGAAAAATAGCCTAGTGAGGAAACGGGAATAATAAATGAATAAACTACATGAGAAGTTATGAATAATAAACATAAGGTACCTTAAGATCGATAACAACGCTTCAACAGATATTTCATATATGACTATTAAAATAGACTAATGTCAGCCTGTTCTACATGAAGACAAAAAACCGAAGATCCATCGATTCAGTTGCCTGATTAGGAAGATCGTTCCACAATTTGGTCACTGCTGGAATAAAACTTCTAGAATACTGTGCAATATTAAGATTATAAGATTTTCAGTGGCTACTTTACTCCTGGTAAGGATAAAAGAATCTCTTTAGCTGTGGTAAGCAGCTATTCTAGGAGAAGGACACTCCAAAATCAAACCCTTGTTCTCTAGTCTTGGGTAGTGCCTTGGCCTCTGTATCATGGTCTTCCACTATCTTGGATTCGAGTTCGCTTACTTGAGGGTACACTCTGACACGCAATTCTATCTTATTTCTCTTCCTCTTGTTTTGTGAGAGTTTTTATTGTTTACATAGGAAATATTTATGTTAATGTTGTTACTGTAATTAAAATATTTAATTTTTCCTTGTTTCCTTTCCTCACTGGGCTATTTTCCCTGTTGGGGCCCATGGGCATATAGCATCCTGCTTTTCCAACTAGGGCTGTAGCTTAGCAGATTAAAATAATAATAATAATAATAATAATAATAATAATAATAATAATAATAATAATGTTCCTCATAATGTTCCTTATATTAAAGAGCTCTTAGCTCTTATATGTAGTAGTTTGGCCAGGGTATCAGCCACCTGTTAAGATACTACCGCTAGAGAGTGATTGGGGCCTTTGACTGGTCACACAGTACTACATTGGACCTTTTCTCTGGTTACGATTAATTTTTCCCTTTGCCTACACATTCACCGAGTAGTCTAGTGTATTCTTTATATGTCCTCTTATTTTGTTACATTTTCTATAGTTTTTATATTATATATTTTACTGTTGTCACTGTTCTTAAGATATTTTATTTTAATTGTTAATTACTTTTCTTATTTCTTTGTTTCCTTTCCTCACTGGGCTATTTTCCTTGTTAGAGCCCCTTGGCTTATAGCATCCTCTTTTTCCAAACTAGGGTTTTATCATAGTATAATAATAATAATAATAATAATAATGATAATAATAATAATAGTTGTAGTTGTTGCACTGAAATTACTCTATAATTGTGATTTTAGTAGAGGATTATTAGGATTATAAAGTTGTTTTAAGACTATAATACTATTTGTTTAATGTAGAGTATTATGTGTTAAAATTACTCGATAACACAGTGTATTGGTTATTTTAGACATTTAAACACAGTGGTAACAACCGGGGTTAAAAGAATACCGGGTTAGCCCGCTTCTGACCAAAATAAGAACAATCTCGCGCAAGTCGCTGAGTGGCTGCATTGGTTATAGGGTTCAGAATAAGAAATGTCATCAGTCTGTATTTGACACTACTCTGGAGAACAACAAGAACTCAAGCTCTCTTAACCAAGCGGTCTTCATCCACCTGGTTAATCTGTGGATAAATCCTCGTTAATCCTCTGGGTCCTGAGGAGTCATGGCTACTTGTTCCGTATATGGCTGCAGATCAAGTCAAAAGAGAAAAGAAGACCAAAATGTAAAATCTCTCTCTCTCTCTCTCTCTCTCTCTCTCTCTCTCTCTCTCTCTCTCTCTCTCTCTCTCTCTCATTTCTTATATGATTCCTTTTGTAAATCTAAAAAAAGAAGTTGTTTCCCTATTTGTACGATGTCGCAGGTTTTTTTAGGATGAGAATCTTAAACAGAAAAATCTCCTGCGAGAGAAATCAAAAACGAAAATATGGAAAAATGGAGAAATGGTAAATTTCCAAATAAAAAGTACTTATTTGGTAATCATGGTAATTTCTAGATATGTGAATAGGTATATTTTAGGAATATTCTTAAGAGGTGAATAACTATATTTTAACAATAAGATAATAATGGTTTCAATTCATCCCCTTAAAATGGGTTACACCATTGGGGAATAATGACTTCTTTGAGAAGATAGCCATTCCACATATGAAAAGAAAGATCTCCTTAGAATAAATATATGATCATTAATCCAAGGTCAAGATTGAAATTGAGTTTTTTTATCATAAGACAATTATTCACCTTAGGTCTTTAGTGCAGTGGGTAGAATGCATTTTCTCTCTCTCTCTCTCTCTCTCTCTCTCTCTCTCTCTCTCTCTCTCTCTCTCTCTCTCTCTCTCTCTCTCTCTCAGATGAGTGTATATTCTCCATGAAAACCAAAGATATTGATAATAAAAGAACATTCTAGAGGAGAAATGAAAGTAAGAACCACACAAATAGACCTCTAAATGTATACATTTTAAAAAATTTACCCTCCGTATTACGAATTCCCTTTGAGTTTACTCCCTCTCCCTCCCCTCCTTCATCATCCCTCTGTAAAGGAGAAACCTCCTTGCATTTGCCTTTGAATTCTAGAATTCGATCCTCCCTTTGACACGACATGTACAAATGGAGAATTACTTCCTCCGCCCAGAATTCAAATGTCTTGTTTTGCATTCATGACTCAAGCATCAGTCTGGCTCGACCTTTTGCACTATCCCTGTATGTGTATGTGTCTGCACTTTA
Source organism: Palaemon carinicauda (assembly GCF_036898095.1). Classification (NCBI taxonomy): domain Eukaryota; kingdom Metazoa; phylum Arthropoda; class Malacostraca; order Decapoda; family Palaemonidae; genus Palaemon; species Palaemon carinicauda. The sequence continues at coordinate 72,900,712 of NC_090749.1, forward strand.
ATCATATTATGAGAGGCAGGATGCATTCAGTGTCCTTCAGGCATCCCTTTACCAGGATAGAATATCCTACACGGCTCTGTATCCTTGGCGCAGTGTTCAGCATCCTTTTAGTCCAAGCTGTCAAACTGGGCAGGAAGTGGAGTCCATTTTTTACTATAGTGTACCCTTCCCACTCCTCCTTTCCTAACTTACAACATTGCATTTTCTGCAATTTGTGGGAGATTGTATTATCCGAGTGTACCTCCTAGGCTAACCCTCTCACCAAAGTATGACTACTCCCTTTCCCAATACCCTACGGCAGGGGAAAGACCAAGCCACTTTGCGTGAACTTGAATATATACAGTAAATATGCGCACTAGTGTACGCGACCCGTCGAAAAGGACGGCTACATAATTAGATAGATATGCACGCACACGCACTCACTCTCACTGCAGTATGACCAGTTCCTCTCTCCTTATCCAAGTGATTTAGAAAGCTAAGCGTAACCTGAAAGAAATATGTATATATATAAATGTATGTATGTATATATATACATATATATATATATATATATATATATATATATATATATATATAGATATATAAATATATATATACATATATATATATATATGTATATATATATATATATATATATATATATATATATATATATATATATATATATATATATTATTTAAAAGGTCATACACTTGCTCTTTATTATATAGGGGAGAGAGAGTGAGAGAAACATATAGATCTTTATTATAAAGGGGAGAATCCATTCTATTTTATGCTTTTGTCGGTGAAGTTAGTGCGTGCTAATACTTTAGTTAAGGTGTCATGATGTGCCTGGGCAGGACCATGATGAGGTGTTTTTATGTTTGTTTCATTAATGTTATCTCTAGTACCTCCTTATGGTTCTTAATATATATATATATATATATATATATATATATATATATATATATATATATATACTATATATACATAACAATATTATATATATATATATATATATATATATATATATATATATGTGTGTATTTTTACACACAAACTACACACATATATATATGTATATATATATATATATATATATATATATCTATATATATATATATATATACATATATATATATATATATATATATATATACTGTATATATATAGATATGTGATATATATATATATATATATATATATACATATATATATATATATACATATATATATGTGTGTAGTTTGTGTGTAAAAATACACACATATATATATATATATATATATATATATATATATATATATATATATATATATATATAATATTGTTATGTATATATAGTATATATATATATATATATATATATATATATATATATATATATATATATATATATATATATAATGTATATATATATATATATATATATATATGTATTGTATATATACAATATATATATATATATAAATATATATATATATATATGTACTGTATATATACAGT
>NC_090749.1:72914694-72919694 GCF_036898095.1 Palaemon carinicauda
GAATCTATCTGTTCCCTCCGCACAACCTCCTTTTGAAGGTCCTCGATAAGCTGAGATCCTTCAAAGAGAAAGCAGCAATAGTGGCCCACAAGTGTCCAAATAGCGTGTGGTTCCCTCTATCATTGGAATTACGACTAAAATTCGTTCCGCTACCGGATCCATCCCTGTCTCAGCGAGTACAGAAGTCGACTGTCTTCGCTCCATCACAGAAAACACGGAACCTACATCTCATGATTTTCTCTCCTTAACGATGTGAAAAAGATTCGGTGTTTAAAAGTCAGTTTAGACTTTTGGAGGAAACCAGAAGACATTATGAGGCTTCAGGGAAGAAATAGCTATCCTTTGTCAAGGCGAAGAAACCGAAAGAAATCCCGACAGATTCTTATTTATCATTCTTCATTCACCTTCATGAGCAAGGTTTAGCAGCCAACACAATTCTATTGTTCAAGCCTGCCTTGACAAATCAGATACCATATGCCTTACAGGTCGACCTTTCTAACGATGTTCTTAATGAACTACCCCTTCAGCGCTTCCAAAGACCCTTTGCATGGTCATTAGATATGATTCCTCATTGTGTATATATAATGAACAATGAGGAATGTGCTTAGAAGGTTTTGAATTTAATTCATATTTCTGTTTGTACTCGCTTTGGGGGCCAGAGTTATGAAATAGTGGCTCTCTCTAGAGAGGAAGGCCACATCCAGTTCTTGGAGGGAGAACTGAATCTATTTCTAGACCCAACGTTTCTTACCAGGAACAAGCTACCCACCAACAGGTGGGGCCCCTAGAGAATCTGCCCTCTGAAGGAAGACATCTATGTCCAGTGGAGTGCCTAAAGGTCTATCTTCATAGAACTTCAGACTTTATGGGAGGACAGCTGTTCAGAAGAGAAACCCAGGGTTCAAAGTTATGTATAACTAAGGGCGAAATTCAACCGTGTTATTCGCAGAACGAATCCAGACAGTACACCCGTTAGTCATGATCCGAGGAAAGTTGCCTATTCCATAAAATTTCTTTAATTATATGGACTTTGAACATCCTTGTTTGCACACCGGCTGGTAGTCATCCAAGGCGTTCTTTATGCACTATGCGAAGCAAGTGGAGCAACTTATGAGATCTGTGGTAGCAGTAGGTAGAATTCTTTAACCTTCTGTTTTAAGTCTGCGAGGAACAGTGTAATTAATTAGGGACGATTAATTAAGAGGGTGCCCGTGTAGTCACTGTATGTTACTACACGCTGAGTGATAGGCCACGAAAGTGTCCTTACGAACTGTTCCATTGACGTCGGTAGTCTATAGCATAATACGGACACTTGTGCCAAGCGTTTTTTACGCTAGTGTATGTAAACAGTATACAGACTATATCATTATTGTTAATAATTCAATTGAAGTGGAAAATCTGTTTCCTAGTAGATGAAACAATATTTTCTGTTGACTGTTTTTCTTTATGCTTTTACGCATATCATCCACATTTTATAGATTTTATAAATGTTGATCTGATATATACATTTATTAAATTTTAATAAACTAAGTTCATAGTGTACCCTGCGTCTTATTCGCCCACACTCATTTTATTAGAAATGTACTAAGCATTAAGATTAAAATATGGATATTATCATTGTATGTCTTTCGAGACTGTTCCCTGATTCAAGCAAAGTCCACTCACTCTAACCCTTCCTTGGAACGGTTGACGTGGTACCCTAACGGGTTGGTGGCAAAGAGGCAAAATTTGTTTCTATGCGGATACAACCATTATCCAATAGTTTATAAGAGTAGTCACATTGGGGAAGGTGTCACTAATTCATTCTGACATTGGTGACTCTTATACAAACTTTGCTTTATATTGTATAGGGCGAGACCACTATACAAGCTTGTCATTTTGTCATCCATAAATTTTTATGTACTCCTCGAGACTTTTTCCAGAGTCTAGTACGACTCTTCCCTGTAGTGGGCAGGAAGCACTAACATAGTTCATGCTTAGATGAAATGATGTATGACGGTAACATCATAGGTCTCTAGGTCTAGACAGACCAGGAAAATACTTTCTTGAGAGTACGGCACTGATTGAGAATCCAAGGATACAGTAATGCTCTGGTAAACTTCCATCAGGATGACATGGCCTGCGCCCAAAAAACGGATTTTGAGCGAAGCGAGAAATCTATTTTTGGGTGAGGTAGCCATGTCGTCCTGATGGACCCGCCCTTCCTTTTATTGTAAAAGGGCCTGTTGACCCCTCCCTATAGTACAGTATCTGTAACACCTCGTATATCGCTACAAGGAATAAAGAGGGCGCTACCGCCTTCATCAGATACACACTGGGAACGGAATAGGAGAGATGCCTTATGAGCGGCTCTCTTTTCATTCTCGTTTCAGATTTTTATCACTATACCCCCTCGAAGCATTAATACTGTTCGGGGTGAAGATAGCTATGTGACGTGTCAAGAATACGTCCTCTGATATTATGCGATATCCCTGTGAGATTATTTAGGGATATTCGCTCCAGGAGTTACAATTCTGGATACCTTAAGGTAAAATTCTCTGGGAATATCACTGTAGTCAAATATACCCTAGAAAGCTACCTAATAGGAACTTCCATCAGGACGACATGGCTACCTCACCCAGAAATAGATTTTTCGCTACGCTCAAAATCCGTTTATTAGTATTATTACTTTTATAATTACTATATATATATATATATATATATATATATATATATATATATATATATATATATATATATAGGTGACCGTAATGTCACTCCTTCACGTAAATATATCCGTTTTTAAAACGGTAATTGCCTGGCAACATTATTTTCAGAATTTTTACCGTTTTTTTACGGCAAATTTTCAACAGTGGAAGGTCCTCGCAAAAGCCAAATTACAGACTATGGGACAGATGATTACTTGCATCATGTACATTAAAAAGACGTTTAGCCAAACGACTGTCAAAAGCATTAGATGATGCTTGAGTGAGTTATAGAAATTAGGAGGTCATCAGCTGACTGAGTATCGTTGTGAAGTCTCCAAGTGTCCCCGGAAGATAACTTGCATAAAATAAAGACAACAGAGGATTTAAGACATCGGCTGATATCAGAAAGAGAAAAAAATGGGGTTTATACTTACTTAAAGGTCTAAAGGTTTAAAGGTGACTCATGGATAGCGGAGGCAACGGACAGTGACTGACCACAAACTTTTCATATATGATGAGCATAAAAGCTCCCTCTCCAGTTTCCACCCAAGATAATACCTAGGTTACCCAGGCAAATGCTTCTGATGACTCAGCAGGTAGATTTTTAGATTTCCCAAACCCCTCATCCTTGGCTTATATGAATGGTGAGGTTGCAGACACTACAAGAAATTATAGACAATGAGCGGGTCCAACCCCAGTTCATCATTTCGCCAAGCAGGGACGTATCCAATAGGCTACAAAGGTCAAGTCGAATTCATAAACTCGATGAGTCTCTCTTTGCTCGGATTTATGTCATTCACATCAAGCAAAAGTCAACATTAATTTATCGATTTTTTATCATATTTTTTTCTCGACAGAAATTATCCTTTTCTTCTCTTAAAAGAAGTATGAATATTTTAACATTGTTAACACAGAGAGAGAGAGAGAGAGAGAGAGAGAGAGAGAGAGAGAGAGAGAGAGAGAGAGAGAGAGAGAGAGAGAGAGAGAGAGAGTGTGTGTGTTATGGGGTCCTTTGATTGGCGAGACAGAACGAAATTGGATCCTTCTATCTGGTTACAGTTAATTTTCCCTTTGTTTACATACATACATCGAATATTCTGGTCTATTCTCTGTATCTTCTCCCCTGTCCTTATATACTTGAGAGCAATGAGATTGCCAAAAAATTCTTCGTAACCCAAGGGGTTAACTACCACACTGCAATTGTTCAATGGCTACTTTCCTCTTGGTAAGGGTGGAAGAGAGACTTTAGCTATAGTAAGCAGCTGTTCTAGGAGAAGGATAATCCAAAATCAAACCATTGTTCTCTAGTCTTGGGTAGTGCCCTAGCCTCTGCACAATGACCTTCCACTGTCTAGGGTTAGAGTTCTCTTGCGTGAGGGTACACTCAGACACACTATTATATCTTATTTTTCTTGCCTTTGTTTTCTTAAAGTTTTATAGTTTATATAGGAGATATTTATTTTAATGTTATTACTCTTTTTAAAATATTTTATTCTTATTTTTCCTTATTTTCTTTCCTCACTGTGCTATTTTTCCTGTTGGATCCTCTGGATTTATAGCATACAGCTTTTTCAACTAGGGGTGTAACTTAGCAAGTAATAATAATAATAATAATAATAATAATAATAATGCAGATTTTGCCTAATGTTCACAAACAAAAAACAAGAAACAAAAAACAAGAGTCTTAATCTGTTTTTAACTCCACTGCGATTTTGGCAAAGGTATTAATAGTATCCATGCAGCCTGAATGAAGTAAATATTTATATAATCCTGTTTATTCTTATGTTTTCAACAATGCCCAAAAAATAAACTTTTTTATCGTTCATAAAAAATTTAAACAAGAAAAACTCGTGGAACCCAATGACATGATGCAATTGCAGTTGCTCGAATATTGCCTTTATTTTAATGGAAAGTTGATAATAATGATTATGATAATAACTGGTAGTAATAGCAATCATATATAGAGAGGTTTTCCTTTTCTTGACTATTTCTTTATCGTTATCTTATATCTTAATATTCAAAACCATAATTATTACTTGCGTTCATATTTTTTTTTTTTAATACCGTTATTACTCCATAATAGCTTGCAAATATCTTTGATTATTTGTTTCATACGTGGCTACTTTCCCTGTCTTGTCTCAGTCTCTATTTCAAACTATTTTGTCTTGTATTATTAATTATACATCCCCTTCTGAGTGGGGACACTTTAAGGTGGTCAAAGGGTTTGTGTATCGATATGATTAGCAAAGCTGTACAGTTGGCTTCATTAATTCCGGTAAACAGACGTCTCCTTAGCTTTCCGTGAAGTGTAAC
>NC_090749.1:72924694-72929694 GCF_036898095.1 Palaemon carinicauda
TTTTAAGAAGGGGACCGCCATTTATTTGTCCAAGATGTTGAAGAGGAATGATTGGGTGGGTATAAGGGGTTAATGAAAGGTTACATAGAAGGGGAGAGGGATATTTTGATATTCTATGATGATAATGGTGTAAGCGACCCGTCAGAAATGACTGCTTAATATTTAAATAGATGTGCACACAAATTCAACTCTCCACACCCCTTCCCCTTTCTTAACTACAAAACCTAGTCAACCTCCACTCTAAACACCAGGGTATGAATACTTCCTCAACTCCCTTACTGAAGAGAAAGGAGAGACCAAGTTGTCATACGTTTAGCAAGGCCGCTCATCGTGACAGGATATACTATGTGTGTGTATATATATATATATATATATATATATATATATATATATATATATGTGTGTGTGTGTGTGTGTGTAAAATAAACACGATACTTGCTCTTTGTTGTATAGGGTATGATATTATTATTATTATTATTATTATTACTGTTATTATTATTATTATTATTATTATTATTATTATTATTATTATTATTATTATTATTATTATTATTATCATTATCATAAAACACATTCTCCCTACTGTAAACGGAATATCATCTATGTGAAAAACCTCTCATTGAAAGAAACCATTCTACATTGAATGAATATTTCCAGTGTTCACATTACTTCCATTGTTACCTGGGAGAGCATTGTCAATATATTTGCGTTTGAGAACCTTCACGTCACGCATTCTAGTCGTATTGACGGATCTGTCACCAAATTGACAGGTCTGTCAGGCAGATAGGCCACTAAAAGAAGGGGCTGTTTTCCTTGCCTCTGTCATTTGCTTGGAGTGTCTTGCAGGTAGATACCATGAAGAGAAATTTATTATTCATAGAGTTTTAGTTGAATCAGTAGATCTTGAAATGGTCAACCTTGCAGCAAATGTTTTTATATTGAACAGGCTGATATAAGTCTTTTTTTATAGTCCATGCATGGATTATCTGTTTTAATGCTAATTTTTTTTATAGAATATTTTATTTTGATTTTTTATTACTTCGCATATCGTATATTTATTTCCTTGTCTCTTCTACCCACAAGGGTATTTTTCCTTGTTGGAACCCTTGGGCTTATAGCATCTTGCTTTTCCAACTAAAGTTGTAGCTAGGATAGTAATAATAATACTAGCCAGTCGCTGCCCCATGCATCCTTTAACTGGAGAAGAATGGATGAATCCAAAATGCAGTAAAACCTCCACAACATTGGTCACCCCCGTTGCGTCATGCACTTCAACCTTGCTTCAAATTTTGCTTTCCAAATATGTGTCTTCATTTACCTATCTAACCCTCTTTTAGGTCTTCCTCTTCTTGTACCTCATAAAACTTATAGATTATTTAATTCTATCTCTAACCTTTGATCATCCTTTCACATTTTCTAAGTTTTTAATCCCTTCTGCATATCGTGAGATTTCCTACTCTATCAATTCTCCCTATGCTACATTGAAAGGTTTAAAGGCCGCTCATTGATAGCAGAGGGAAGGGACAGTGACATTGCCCTCGCACAACAAAGCCCTAGAGACTGAACACATATGCATATGATCAGCTCCCTACCCCCTTTTTACCTAAGCTAAGACCAGGGAGGGCCAGGCAGCAGGCTATGGCTGCTGATTACTCTGCAGGTAGACCTATAGGCTTCACCAAACGTCCCATCCTTAGCTCACAAGGATGGTGAGGTTGAGACTTCGAGAAACTATCGAGCTTGGTCGGGACTCAACCCCTATTCAGACTCATCAACAATCAGGAACATTTCCAATAGGCCACCACGGCGACCCCAATGTAAACAGTTCATTTCAACATATGGAACTTTTTTTCAATGAGTTTGTAATATTATTGAAGAATTACATAAGCTGATGTCCATCAACAATAAAGAAATGCACAACACCCCCCCCCCAAAAAAAAAAAATACAAGAACGTACATGAAAAAAAAAATAAAAAAAAGTAAAAACAGATCTAAAGCAAACACTGTAAGTCAACAGAACCGCATTGGAAGTCAATGATTTTCTCTGTTGATTTAGCGAGGGTCTTGGCAGGTCTGGCTGTTTTCTCTGCTTTCTGGTTTTTTTTTTCTTTTGGATTCTGCTACTGCTTTATTGTCTCTTTTTGTTCTTTCCATCAATGGTCCCGAGTTTCAAAAGACGTACTTGTGTGCATACGTACGAATTCACAACAAGGACTCTAAAATAAAGTTTCATTGAAAGAATTAGAAGCTGACGAAGGAAGGACTTTTAGAGTTTAACTGCATTCCAAATTTCCAGTCGTTTGAGAATCGTAGGTCTTCATCATATTGAGTCAAATACACACATTTCTCTCTCTCTCTCTCTCTCTCTCTCTCTCTCTCTCTCTCTCTTTATATATATATATATATATATATATATTTATATATATATATATATATATATACATACACTTTATATATATATATAAGCATATATATATATATATATATGCATATATATATTTATATATAAATACACTTATATATATATATATATATATATATTACACCAAAAGAGGCGTACGTAATACACGATAACTGTTGGTACCTGGTCTTTTATTTTCGTGGATGGCCCTGTGAGATTTGGTTGATAAGTGAAGTGTATTTATTTTTGCTTAATCATTCAGTAACCTTGTGTGAGCCCAAAGGTCGTAAGAGTAACAGATACATATATAAAAGTGTAAATCTGACTCGTTTTCTATATTGTTAGTCATTTTTTTTTTCATTTTTTTTTTTCAAAATTAAACATGTTCATAAAATAATTTTTTAGTGGAACAAGTGATTGTATAATTTTTTAAGTGTCATTTTGTCTTAGTTTAAAGTCTAGCTCAGGTATAAATTCCGAGTGATTTGTTTTTGGTATTTCTGTTGAACTGTTATTTTCATAGAATATATTGATTTTTGTAAAGTATATATTATTTCGGTCACCAATAGTCAACTCAGTAACTTGCTCGTATCCACTGATTAAGAACTGAGGTAAAAGGTTGATTTAAGAATAGTTTCCGTTAAAAGTAAAGTAATAACCGAGTTTGGTTTTAAGTGCTATGTAATCAGACCTTTAGATATTCGGTGTTCCTATATATTATCGTCTGGGAGATGCGTATCATATTATGTAATATAAAGCAGGTGACTTTTGGAGCTCCGGAATTTACGTAATTATCTAGTCGTAATTATATATATATATATATATATATATATATACACCCACACACCCAATGGTTGAAAATGTAAGATGCATACTATTCATACTGATAAATAGATGGATATCACCTGTTCACTCTCCCCCCCCCCCTCCCCCTCCCCCCCCGCCCTCGTTTAGTTGAGGCTCCAGAAATTTATATTGTTATATCTTAGTTAATATCTGATAGGAACTACAATCGTTAACTGACTACCAGATACATATTTATTGGTATTCCTAGTTGTTCAAAACACTCTTGCTCTTGATATTTGGTACATTTAAGAGCATTATCATTGGTCCTCTTAGAAGTAAAGCCTGAGATTAACGGTTTTAAAGGTTACTCATGAATGGCAAAGGCAAGGTACAGTGACATTTCTCTAACTAGCATGACAATGTCCTAGACATTGACCATATATACATATGATCAACACCCAAGCCCCCTCTACACCTAAGCTAGGAACAAGCAGAGCCAGGCAATGTATGGTGATGACTTACATCCCCAAACCTCCAAACCCCCAAGGAAGGTGATGTTCTAGATCTACTAGAAACTATCGAGTTTGAGCTGGACTTTATCTCCCGTCCAGTAGAACGCCAAGAGGGGAAGTTTCCAATACGTTCAAGGAGTAATATTGGACAACCTAAAACAGTATATTTATACACTTTATTCTTATTTATTTAACACATAATTAATGATTCTTATAAAAATTATATTGGGAAATAATATTGTCCAGTTTTCTTGACCATTTGAAGTCAAAAGGGTCGCTAAAGGTAGCGAAACCCTTTCAAGTCATGTTTTTGTTGAAATACGTGAAAAACACAGAAAACAATTGGCTCAAAATCGCTTTCGGTTGCTGCAAAAAGCTAAAAAGAAGCTGGTTTTACAAAGATTTCTTTTACAACGCACTGTTACAAAGACATTTTCTGCGCTAGAAACACATTTTTATTCAACGAAAAAACAAAGAAAAACGGACGAATTTTTTTAAAAAGAAAAATGCATATTGTTTTCTTTTTGCTTTTTACTATGACCGAAGCCATTGTGTTTAATCCTTTGCTTCGTGAAAAAAGAGAAATAAAGATCTTATAAATGTTTTACTCTCACTGAAGTGAATAATATCTCATTGGGACCCTCCCACTATCTGTATCTCTTTATATATATATATATATATATATACATATATATATATATATATATATAAATATATATATATATATATATACATACATATATATATATATATATATATATGTATATATACATACATACATATTTATATCTTCTCTGAGTAGGGATACAACATTAACTGGAATACGTATCACCATGATCAGCAGAGCTGTACTAGTCCTGACTAGCAATACTAGGTTGGTTATGGTTTGAGTGATGAGATTAAAGTCTCCCACCGTCACCAATACACAGTAGGCAGTGCTGTGATGAAATGGCCAAACCCCACAAAAGGAAAAAAAATGTTTCTGTGGTCTTTTTCCTGCAGTGGACTAGAAATGTATGCATTTATTTTTTGTTATATATATATATATATTCACCCACGTCTGTAGGCCAACAACTACACACTTTTGTTAGATAATAAATTATGGATTTTCTAAGAAACGCTCATATGTTTTCCAGTCCGGGAATGAAACTATACCAATCCAAATTATTAGTTATCCTGTGTTGTAGAAGGACTCGGAAAGGCAGAAAGCTTATAAGGTCATACGTTGATATATAATTAGAGAAATATTCTTCACAATGAATAACATGTTTATTTTTCAAGAGAGAGAGAGAGAGAGAGAG
>NC_090749.1:72934694-72936551 GCF_036898095.1 Palaemon carinicauda
TGAATGAAACGCTACCACAGATTACCATGCAAATGGCTCCCTCCCCTCTGGCATTGTGACTGCTGTACGTCTTGCCTGGCACATCTCACCTCGGGTAGTTATTGCCGCGAAACCTTTTTGTTTACGTTCAACGCATGAATGGCGGGGGGTTGTGAAATCGTCGTAATGTATACAAGTGTTTATCGTGCTTTTTGAGGAGTTTGCCCTCTGTTTTCCTTTCACTTAACAGGTTTTATTATTTTTCATTACAAGTACATACATGGAATTTATGCTTTTTAATTATGTTGTAGCATGTGTATTTCTGTCAAATTACCACATATTTTGCTATTTCGTGTCTGTAGGTAGCCTTCATTTTGTAACTTTTTTGTGAACATATTTTTTATTTCGTTTGAAACTAGCATTTTTTATAATTTAAAAGTTTCAACTGTGTTCACCTTCCTTTTTCGGGCCTCTGAAATTAGTTACTTTTCTTTCACTTGTCAAGTCTTATTATTTGATTTATGCTTTTTAATTATATCACTGCATGTGTATTTCAATCAAATTACCATATATTGTGCTATTTCATGTCTCTAGGTTACCTTTATGTACATATTTTTGTTTACAATTCATATTTTATTTCCTATTCATAAATTTGTTCTACTTTCTTTTTCTATATGGAAGGTATTTATTGTGTGGTTATGATTATATTTTTTCCATAAAAGTACAGTTTTTATATATATAATTTTTTTTTCAGTTTATGAGATTTTGAGCTGAGGTATTTTTATGAATATGCAATCCTATAAGAGGATTATTTAGTTTATTTTAGATTATTTTACAGGGGTTTTGCATCTCATGGTTATTTATGCCAAGTAGAAGGAATTGCTTGCATCTTGGATATAAAAAAAAAGTAGAAAGAAGGCATTATTAAGTAGTACAGTACTTCTGCTTAGGATCACTAGGCCCTGTGTCACTCCAAAAACAGCAACAGCTCACCCAGCAAGGAATAGGTAACATGATCTAAAGATGTAAAAAATAAAGGTGCGATGCTGGATATCTCATTTCTAATAAGATATGTTGGGAAACCCGAAACCTAAATATTTATTGCGTTACCCTCTTCAACTATATATAAGAACAAGCAAAACATGCATCTTTTTCTACTCTACTGTGGGACAAACGCCTGGGACATGTCAATTCAATCGGGGTTTTGGCCAGTTTTCATCACCTCACTATATATATATATATATATATATATATATAAATATATATACATATATATATATATATATATATACACGCTGTATATGCATATTGTCACTCTAACCACTCTATTCGTCTTATCCCATTGACTATGAAGTCTTTGTAATAATGAGTAGGTTCAAAATCGAAAGTTAAAGTTAGGCGAACACAAAGATTTCCTTAACTCTCCGTCAGAAAAGAAATATTATAGATAGAATATTAATGGCATTAAAAGTCCTTTTACTTCAGTCAAAATAATGATAGAACACTCAAGAGAAATTGGGTATTGCTATATATCTTAGGGTTATGCTGGCCTATGTGGTAAGCTCCCTGAGTGGTGAACGCCAGACTGTGGTTAGAGTCCAGCTGAAATTCGTTAGTTTCTGTTGTCTCCGCAACCTCACTATCATTGTGAGCTAAAGATGATGGGTTTGGGAGAGCCTAAAGTTCTATCTGTTGAGTAATCAGCAGCCATTACCTGGCCCTCCTTGGTCCTATCTTGGGTGGAGAGGGGTTTGGGCGCTGATGTTATGTATATATGGTCGTTTTCTAGGGCATTGTCTGCTTGATAGGGCAATGTCACTGTCCCTTGCCTTCGCAATTCATGAGCGGCCTTTAAACCTTTAAAAATAGTCTAAAAAC
>NC_090749.1:72937051-72952051 GCF_036898095.1 Palaemon carinicauda
GTTTATTGGATATAGTTGTTCTAGTTTTGATGCTCTCTCTCTCTCTCTCTCTCTCTCTCTCTCTCTCTCTCTCTCTCTCTCTCTCTGTGAAAAATACAGCAACACAGAATATGAATTGATTGCGGTAAAATTTGATTTTGAAAAACTAGTGAATATTGTAGTTTACAGACCCCAAATACTAAGGAGTTTGACATAATAATAGAAAAAAAATAGATGATATATGTAAAAACCATAAAGACTGGAATATATTCCTATCGGAGATTTTAACTTTCCTTTCGTGGATTGGAAAGAACGGATAGAAGAAAGTGGTTGTATGTATACATATAAAAAAGAGTAATAGTAGCGCAGAAGATAAGAGGCAATTTGAAAAGCTTTAAGATATGCTATTAGAACATAATATGCAAAAAATAAACCCCATTCCAACAAGAAAGGAAAATGTCCAAGATCTAGTATTTGTGAATGAGGTGAAATATGTTAAAGAAATGATAGTGTATAACATGGGAATTTCAGACCACAATGTCATAGAATTGATAGTCCATTCCAAAGCAAGTGATCGCAGAATTTATAAAAGCACAAAACTTTGGGAAGGATATGGAAAATATCATTTTTACAGTAATATAAAATGGTCAGAAATAAATGAAGAACTGAATAAAGAATGGAAAAATGTATTTGTAAGTGATAATATACAGGTAAATACAGACATACTCTACAAAATACTGGAGAAAATTGTTGAAAAATATATACCAAAAAAAAAACAATAAACAAAAGACGTGCATACCAAAGTACTTTACCGTTACCAGTAAAGTACTTTGGGGTTTCTTTTTATATTTTGAAGTGTCTTTTCTTCTAAGTCCCTTTTTTCATTTTCTTTCGACTGTATAATCTCTTGTTCTGCATTTTCTATCTTTCATTTTATTTCCATCATTTTCCACACATTTTTTTTCTTTTGCAAGATTTTTCTTCCACTTTCTAATTTTCTGAAATAAAACCCTTCTGTCTCTTGGTATGCACATCTTTTGTTTATTGTTTTTTTTTTTCGGTACATATTTTTCAACAATTTTCTCCAGTACTTTACTCCTATGCAAAAAAGATGAATTAAGGGAGAGTAGAAATAGGCCCTCTAAGAATTGAAGGACGGCTAATGAATGAAAAAAAGGAAATATGCAACATATTAGCAGAAAAATATAAGAGTGAGTTCCCGCCAAGAATTGCGAATGAGAATAATGAAACAGAAATGAGAGAAGAAAATGTTGAATATCTAACAGATATAGATATTAATGAAGCAAATATTGTCAAGGCTATAAACGAAATTAAAAATGGATCGGCAGCCGGACCAGATGGAGTTCCAGCGATTTTGTTAAAAAAAAAAAACTGCAAACACTATCGCGAAGCCGCTTGCAATACTGCTATGACAAAGTGTAGATATGAGCGAGATATATGTTAAACATAAATTAGCTTATATAACCCCTATCTTCAAAAGTGGATAAAGACTAGATGCAAGCAATTATAGACCTGTTAGTCTAACATCACATATTATGAAAGTGTATGAGAGGGTAATAAAAAAGAAAATAATGAACCATTTGGTTGAAAATAATTTATTTATTATAGGTCAACACGGTTTTGTGCCGGGAAAAAGCACACAGACACAATTGATAGCACGCTATGAAAACATATACAAAAATATGATAAGTGGAAAAGACACAGGTGTGATCTATCTAGATTTTGCAAAAGCCTTTGAAAAGGTAGACCATAATATATTAGAGAAAAATTGAGAAAGCATAATATTGTGGGAAAGATAGGAAAATGGGTAAAATGATTCCTGCAAAACAGAAAACAGATAGTGGTTGCAAATGACGAGAAATCAGATGAAGCTCAGGTAATATCTGGCGTGCCACAAGGTACGGTATTAGCTGCACTGCTGTTTGTTATTATGATCTCAGACATAGACTGTGATGTTGAAAACTCCGTAGTGAGAAGTTTCGCCGATCACACAAGAATAAGTAGAGAAATTACTTGTGATGAAGATAGGAACTCACCACAAAGAGATCTAAACAAAATATATGAATGGGCGGATATAAATAGGACGGTATTTAACTCCGATAAATTCGAATCAATAAATTATGGAAACAGAGAAGGAATGATATATGCATACAAGGGACCTAATAATGAGACACTCACAAACAAGGAAGTAATTAAAGACCTTGGTGTAACGTTAAATAGGAATATGTTATGCAACGACCAAATAGCATCACTGTTGGCTAAATGTAAAGCAAATATGGGAATGTTATTCAGACACTTTAAAACAAGAAAAGCTGAACACATGATTATGCTTTACAAAACTTATGTATGTAGTACACTCGAGTACTGCAATGTGATATGGTACCCACACTACCAAAAGGATATTGCACAAATAGAGAGTGTATAAAGGTCCTATACTGCTAGAATAGAAGAAGTTAAGGACCTTGACTACTGGGAAAGACTGCAATTTTTAAAACTATACAGTCTAAAAAGGAGAAGAGAGCACTACATGATAATACAAGCAAGGAAGCAAATAGAAGGAATTTCTGAAAACATAATGGTGCTAAAAATATCAGAAAGAGCAAGCCGAGGTAGATTAATGGTGCCAAAACATATAGCAGGTAAACTAAGGAAGGCGCACAGGACATTAATCCACTACTCACCAGCATCGATAATGCAGCGACTATTTAATGGGCTGCCAGCTCATCTAAGAAACCTATCAGGAGTGAGCGTAGATGTGTTTAAGAATAAGCTCGATAAATACCTAAGATGCATCCCAGACCATCCTAGACTGGAAGATGCAAAATACACCGGAAGATGCATTAGCAACTCTCTGGTGGATATACGAGGTGCCTCACACTAAGGGACCTGGGGGAATCCAAAGAAAAAATAAGGCAAATAAGGTAAGTCTCTCTCTCTCTCTCTCTCTCTCTCTCTCTCTCTCTCTCTCTATATATATATATATATATATATATATATATATATACACATGTATATGGTTTATATATCATCATCATCCAGCCACAGATTGTTCACTGCAGAACAAAGGCCTTAGACATGTCCTTCCAAACGCGTATGTTTATGTTCCTTCTATGCCTGTCTATACCCGGAAATTTTCTTAGCTTGTCAATCCTCATACTCTCTCTCTCTCTCTCTCTCTCTCTCTCTCTCTCTCTCTCTCTCTCTCTCTCTCTCTCTCTCTCTCTCTCTCTCTCTCTCTCTCTATATATATATATATATATATATATTCGTATATATATATATATATATATATATATATATATATATATATATATATATGTACTTATATAAATAAATATATATTCGTATATATACATATATATATATATATATATATACATACATATATATATATATATATGTACTTATATAAATAAATATATATTCGTATATATACATATATATATATATATACATACATATATATATATATATATATATATATATATATATATATGTGTGTATATATATATATATATATATATATATATATATATATATATACATATATATATTCATATATATATATATATATATATATATGAATATATATATATATATATATATATATATATATATATATATCGAATGCAATTCCTGTATATCTACCCGATAAATTATATGTCCAATAATACAGATATTTGAAATAGCAATTCGAGTTACTGTATCATATTTCTCTCTCTCTCTCTCTCTCTCTCTCTCTCTCTCTCTCTCTCTCTCTCTCTCTCTCTCTCTCTCTCTCTCTCATTATACATTCCATTATGCAAAAACCTTACTAAACATAATAGTCTATCCTTGAACATTAAGCCCACAAGAAAATTATGCTAAGCAATGCTAAGTAGCTTCTGCCTTTATTCTACCAAGATAAAACAATGGAGAATAAAACATGCCAGAGAAATCTCATCTTTTTTCTCAATTAGTTGTCCAGAAAATTGGGAATTTATATACATATATGCATTTACATATACCCTCAGACACAGACACGCGCACACACACACACATCACACACACACACACACACACACACACACACACACACACACATATATATATATATATATATATATATATATGTACATATACACCCTCTCTGAGTGAGGAAACTTCACGTAGTGAAAGGGTTTGGGTAACGCCAAGACCATCAAAGCTGTACTAGTCATGACCACCCATATTAGGTTGGGTTGCTTTAAACGATTAGACAAAAGTCCCCCATCATCACCAATCTGCAGTTCCTCAAGCCACTATTCCATCTTCTTGATATCAACAACCTTTCTTTACAATACATATACACGCCATCTATCATACATTCTCTAACCCCAATATTTTCAATTCTCTCTCCAAGACCAAACCATCTCAAAATCACACAAAATCTACGCACTTGACTTTTTTTTATCCTGTAAGTTAGAAGGCTGACCAGAGAGTCAGGGGAAAACAGATACAGGAATAGAATACCATAACTTAACAGTAGCATTACAGAATCAGCCAATGAACCACTTAAATATGGAAAAAGAAGGCATGGCAGGGGTCAAAAGGATTCCATTGTCGTACTTTTCATTACGCACATTAGAATGGAAGTAACAAATCCTTTGAAAATATTACTTCAGAATCCTAGAAATTCAGATACTAAGACCCTGCTTCATTTTTACTATAAACCCACTGCTTTTCTGCATCTATTAAGAAATGCTTCAGATTCTTAAAAGGAAAATGTCAAGTCAACAGGGATATAGAAATATAAGGGATATGCTAATACCATACTAACACAGAGACAGACAACAAGTTTGGTTTGTCGAATACACTTGATAACACACAACTCCCCTCAAAACTTAGAAGGTACACCCTTGAGAAAACCCTCCCTCAGAAAATCATATTCCTGAGAAGCAATATCTAATATCTACTTATCCCTGGATAGGTACTTCCAGGTCTGCTCACCTACTGAAGGAAATCTCTCAGGTCTGATTATCCCTTAATGATCAATCTATAAGATATAGTATGCTTACCCTTTGGGAAACAATCTATTGGAAATGCTCTTTCCTCTAGAAGCTATCATTTATATCTATTAACAAAATGAGAAGCAATATTTCAGATCTGTTTGCCCATTGAGATACAATGTCTCAAGTCTGTGGCCCTTGAGAATCAGTCTTTCAGATCTGCTTAGGCTTTAAACGTAGTCTTTCAGGTATGCTTACCTCTTCAGAAGCAATATTTAGGATATTCACACCGATTCAGATGTTATCTCTGATTTAACAACCCTCCCAATAAGCAATCTACTATGACTGTTTACCAAAGCATCCGGAGGTGAAAATATATGTTAGCTCACCCTTATAGAAACAAACTTTCAAACCTGCTCACCCTTTTAGAAGCTATCTTCCACATCCACCAAGGACCGTGAAAAAACAACCTTAAATATACTACCAATAGAGAGTTAGTTGGTCATATTACTGGCCAGATAATACTATATTGGATGTCTTTCTTGTTACGGACCGTTTTTCATTTCCCTGCACAATAACTGCCAACCCTTTGAAAATAATTTCACAGAACTCCTCAACCCTTGAGAAGCAATATTATTACTGTTTACCTAATGGAAGGCGACTTCAATGAAATGTTCTCTATAGAAGGCCTATACTGCTAATTAAAACTTATTTCTTCACTTTTCCAGTTGGCTCTCCAACTTACGAGATACTTTTGTAAGTAAAACTCGAAAATGAAAATACGTGTGAGTTAACCCCATAAAAGTATAATTTCTAATACATGCTCCTTATTTCCAATTCATGCAATGTTTTCCACTTAAAAATAAACACATTGCAAGGATGAAAACATGAAAGGATGGAAAGATTATAAAAAAATGGATACGAGACAGATACAGAGAGGGAACGTATGCTTATAAGAGGAAATGGACTTTCAAGATATGCATATTAGGAAGGCAAATATGAGAAGTAAATACAGAGGCTGAAACAAGATGAACCAAATATAAAAAATAAAATGAATAAAGTGAATAGTTCTCCCAAAACAGTAATAAATGAAATCAAGAATGAAAATTAATGGAAACTGGATATAAAACAATACTGGGATGAAATGGAAATGGAGAAAATATGAAGAGAAGTTTTAAAAGTAAAAAGGGGGAATAAGCAGAGAAACATTAATGAAAAGTGGTGTAATAACGGAGAGGAATTATGAGGAAACAATTAGAAGAAGGAAATATTAGTAGTTTTTTAAAAGCGATTCATTTCAATTAAGGAATTATTTACCAGTGAACGTGAAGCTATAATAGTATGAGAATTAAAGCAAATGATGCTTCATATATTCTTGATGATATGGAAGCGGAAAGTAATGTTTATGTACACAGACACAGACACACACACACACACACACACACACATATATATATATATATATATATATATATAGATATATATATATATTATTTTTCATTTTATAGTGCGGAGTAATGACGGAATGTACGGGTTTATGATCTATTTTGGAAATTTAGTAAATGTTACGAAAGAGAGTAGTAAAACCTAGTAATTTTGTTTGATTTTCTTCATATCCACTACCAAAAGGATATTGCGCTAATAGAGAGTGTACAAAGGTCCTCTACTGCTAGAATAGAAGAAGTTAAGGACCTTGACTACTGGGAAAGACTGTAATTTTTAAAACTATACAGTCTAAAAAGGAGAAGAGAACGCTACATGATAATACAAGCATGGGAGCAAATAGAAGAAATTACTGAAAACATCATGGAGCTAAAAATATCAGAAAGAGCAAGCCGAGGTAGATTAATGGTGCCAAAAAATATAGCAGGTAAACTAAGGAAGGCGCACAGGACATTAATCCACTACGCACCAGCATCGATAATGCAGCGACTATTTAATGTGCTGTCAGCTCATCTAAGAAACGTATCAGGAGTGAGCGTAGATGTGTTTAAGAATAAGCTCGATAAATACATAAGATGCATCCCAGACCAGATGTTAAAGAAATTCTAATCCCTTATTTAATGGGAGAGATATACTTTGCGTAAAAATATTTACAGTAGAATTTGAGATGTTAAAGAAATTCTAATCCCTTATTTAATGGGAGAGAGATACTTTGCGTAAAAATATTTACAGTAGAATTTGAGATGTTAAAGAAATTCTAATCCCTTATTTAATGGTAGAGATATACTTTGCGTACAAATATTTACAGTAGAATTTGAGATGTTTTATAAATTAAAATCCGTATTTAAATGGGAGAAATATACTTTGCATACAGATATTTATAGTAGAATTTGAGATGTTAAAGAAATTCTAATCCTTTATTTAATGGAAGAGAGATTCTTTGCGTACAAATATTTACAGTAGAATTCGAGATGTTTTATAAATTAAAATCCCTATTTAAATGGGAGAGATATACTTTGCATACAGATATTTATAGTAGAATTTGAGATAATAATGAAATTTTAATTGCTATTATAATTGGATATATATATATATATATATATATATATCAATATATATATATATATATATATATTGATATATATATTATATATATATATATATATCCAATTATAATAGCAATTAAAATTTCATTATTATCTCAAATTCTACTATAAATATCTGTATGCAAAGTATATCTCTCCCATTTAAATAGGGATTTTAATTTATAAAACATATATATATATATATATATATATATATATATTGGATGCAAATCTTTATAGTGACGTGATTTCAAAGATATTTTTTTTCCTATGAAGACTATCAAATACGTGCTAACACTTCTACCACCGTTTCTAATAGTAATCATTAAAAATAATAGTTGAATCAGTAAAATTTCAAAAGTTCAAACTCGCACCAAATGTTTTTATGTCGAACAGGCTTACATAAGTTCTTTTATAGTTTATATATCAAATATCTGTTTTAATGTTATTAATGTTTGTAAAATATTTTATTTTAATTTATCATTACTTATATTGTTTAATTATTTCCTTATTTCTTTACTCACTGGGCTATTTTTCCCTGTTGGAGTCCATGGACTTATAGCATCTTGCTTTTCCAACTAGGGTTGTAGCTTAGCTAATAATAATAATAATAATAATCCATCCATATACCAAGGAACTTCCCCCAATTTTGGGGGGTAGCCGACACCAACAATGAAACAAAACAAAAAGGGGACCTCTACTCTCTATGTTCCTTCAGCCTAATCAGGGACTCAACCGAGTTCAGCTGGTACTGCTAGGGTGCCACAGCCCAACCTCCCACATTTCCACCACAGATGAAGCTTCATAATGCTAACTCCCCTACTGCTGCTACCTCCGCGGTCATCTAAGGCACCGGAGGAAGCAGCAGGGCCTACTGGAACTGCGTCACAATCGCTCGCCATTCATTCCTATTTCTAGCACGCTCTCTTGCCTCTCTCACATCTATCCTTCTATCACCCAGAGCTTTCTTCACACCATCCATCCACCCAAACCTTGGCCTTCCTCTTGTACTTCTCCCATCAACTCTTGCATTCATCACCTTCTTTAGCAGACAACCATTTTCCATTCTCTCAACATGGCCAAACCACCTCAACACATTCATATCCACTCTAGCCGCTAACTCATTTCTTACACCCGTTCTCTCCCTCACCACTTCGTTCCTAACCCTATCTACTCGAGATACACCAGCCATACTCCTTAGACACTTCATCTCAAACACATTTATATATATATATATATATATATATATATATTATATATATAGATAGATAGATAGATAGATAGATAGCATATTATATATATATGTATATATACATATATATATATATATAAATATACATATGTCTATATATTTGTATATATATATATATATATATATATAAATATATATATATATATATTTGTATATATATATATATATATTCATATATATATATATATATATATATAAATATACATATATGTCTATATATTTGTATATATATAAAGAGAGACATATATATATATATATAGTCCTATATATATATTTATATATATAGATATATAGATAGATAGATAGATATTATATATATATGTATATATATATACATATATATATATATATATATATATAAATATAAATATATGTCTATATATTTGTATATATATATATATATATTTGTATATATATATATATTTGTATATATATATATATACATATATATAAATATACATATATGTCTATATATTTGTATATATATAAAGAGACATATATATATATATATATATATATATTATCAGCGCCAAAGTCACCCTCCATCTAGGTACCACCAAGGAACAGGCAATGGCTTCTGATGACTCGGTAGGAAGACCTATAAGCTCAACCACAAATCACCCATCCTTAGCTCACAAGGATGGTAAGGTTGCAGACACTATAAGATCCTATCGAGCTTGATCGTGACTTGAACCTTAATCCTGCAGATCGCAAGGCATGGAAGTTTAATTTTCAAACTAATTATTAGAAAGAGTATATCATTATCATTATTGTGATTATTATTATTACTAACCAAACTGCAATCCTAGTAGGGAAATATACATATACTATAAGCTCAAATGCTCCAACAGGGAAAAAATAACGCAGTGCAGAAGTGAATAAGTAAATTAATAAGCCATGTATAAAATAATGAACAAACGTTATGAAATATTCTAAGATCTGTTAAAACGTTAAATTAGATCAGTCATATACAAACTATGAAGGGAGACTTATGTCAGCCTGTTCAACATAAAAAAAAAAAAAAAACATTCGCTGCAAGTTTGAACATCGGAGTTCCAAGGATTCAACTACCTGATTAGGAAGATCGTTCCCATATCCTGGTGATAGCAACTATGTCATTATTATTATTATTATTATTATTATTATTATTATTATTATATTATTATTATTATTATTATTATTATTGTTATTATTATTATTATTACTGCAATAACCTACATTACAAAAATATCAATTAATACAGTTCTAGTATCTCTATTACTAATAATAATAATGATTTCAATAATAAACCCTCTCATAGTATTGCCCTGAGATATACTAAGTAACACATCGACCCTGACTAGCTCCTCGTAGGTGATTCCTCAACTAAAAAAGTCTTCTGCTCTTTCAGTTCGAAAGTTACTGCCCCCCCCCAAAAAAAAAAAAATAATAATAATAATAATTCCCCTGACTTTTATTAAATAGATACATATAAATAAATAACGTAAATTATATATAAGAAAATATTGGATCTAATTGCCACTTATAAAGTTTCCTATAAATTCCATTTCTCAAAAACATAATTTGGAGACCAACACATTTTCTTCATCAATGAAAAAAAAAATCGTACATCAAAGGGAAAACTGAAAATAATACTTAGAGATATTTTGAATGTATTAAACAATCAAGAATAATAAGAAATAGTTAAAAGAAAAAAATAATAGTATTTGTCAGGGTAACGAAAAATATAGCAGTGAATAAAATATGAAATGCAAGCACAAGAAGAGAGAGAGAGAGAGAGAGGAGAGATGAGAGAGAGAGAGAGAGTGAGAGAGAGAGAGAGGGAGAGAGAATTCTATCCAACAATTTCCTGCTTTCACCACGTTAAAGTATCCCCAATTAGAAAGGTAATATATATATATATATATATATATAGGTATATGTCTGATTGTGTGTGCGTGTGTGTGTGGATATGAGAGAGAGAGAGAGAGAGAGAGAGAGAGAGAGAGAGAGAGAGTTTAACAACTCCACATACATTTTCAATGTTTCTCAAAACACTATCCGTCCATTCTCTCATGTGCATGGTCAATTACACAACCGGACGGATTACGAGCTAGTGAAAAAGCTCTGCCTAATGGAACTGAAGTCACACAATGTTACGATCAAAGTGGTGTTTGTAACTTCTTTTGGATAGGGAGAGTTTTAGACAAATTTTTTCACGTCTCTCTTAATTGTTTTTAACAATGGGTTTCGTATAGTTTTTTGTTCCGATACATATTGTTCTGTATAGTGTCTGTTTGATGTCGAGTTTGGCTAATTTTATATTGTTTTTGGCATTTCCTTGTTTTTTCATCAAATTTTGTTTTTATGGGAATTTCCATTCATAGTCTATAATTGTCTTGCTTCAACACCCTTTTACCTTAATGCTTATCTAACTCATTATCGCGTTTTTGCGTATTCTTTTTCTTTTTACCTGCCATAATTTCTGTATTGGCTTTCTTGAATTTTCTTTTGTTTTACCCTTTTTTTTTTTTTTTTTTTTTTTGTTCGGCCTAATACTGGAAACTCAACCAGGACGAAGGGGAAATATCAAATATTACTCATAGTGGAAGTACCATAACTTGATTTATGGTATCATGGCAGTAACATCAGCAGTAGCCTCATTAGAAACCGATGAAATACGGGAATAGGGAAAATTCCAAAGGTCAATAAAAAGGAGAAAATTAAAGGTAGAATACATATGAAAAAAGCAAGATTAGTAAAGAAAACTAGCATAAACAGTAAGAAATTCTAAGGCTGATTATCCCTCTTATAAGAAAAAATGTTATATAAGCATGGGTCCGTGTACGTACCAGGAATTCGTGTTTGTGCACTAAAATTGAATCTTTACCAAGGTAACAAATATTTTTTGTTAATTACCGTATTGTGTTAATCTTTGTTTCTGGACAAAGGTAACAATTATTCTTTAACAAGTTACCGAATCATATGTATATCAGTATTTTTTTTTTTTACCATATAATCATTTGATAGCAATGTACCATATATGTGATCTGTATTTATCATGCATTTTTTTTCTTTGCTTTGATAATAACTTTTCCTATGCATTATTGTTATTATTATTTTTTTTTTTTTTTTTGATGTGCCTATTTGGACATTCGTCCTCATTTGCTTATGGCTAAAGTTAAACAAAGAATAATACATATATCCAGTCACACTCCTAGTAAACATATTTTGGCGTGTTGTTAAATTTTTAGAAAAACAAAAAATTGAGATAGCTGGCCGAGCTAATGTAATAGTTAGTTATTACATGTTTAAAACACATGACGTAATATGTCATTGTGGAAGAAGAAGCTAGCGTGAGATTTGCTGTAGTCAGATAAAGAGAGAGAGAGAGAGAGAGAGAGAGAGAGAGAGAGAGAGAGAATATTTATAAGTGAATTTCGTTATCTCTTGCTTTTAAGTGATTATTATTATTATTATTATTATTATTATTATTATTATTATTATTATTAATAATAATATTATTATTATTATTATTATTATTATTATTATCATTATTATGATGATGATGATGATGATAGCTATGACTATTATCATTATTACTCAATATTACCTTTCTTTCACCTATTATTTCCTCTATTATGCACTTCTTGTCTTTCCGTCCATCTATTGAAAATTTCCATCTACCTCTCGTAATTATGGGCAGGCCCAGTCATGTGTAGAGAATGAAATAATAAGAGGTCATTTAAGAGGTGAAGGGTGAAGTTAGTGTATTGGGTTTGACGTACTCCTGGTGAGCCTTTTAAGTATATGTAAGGAGCGATTAATGCTGGCGTATATCTCTCTCTCTCTCTCTCTCTCTCTCTCTCTCTCTCTCTCACTCTTTATATATATATATATATATATATATGTATATATATATATATATATATATATCGCTTTCTAGGTGGGGATACCTTAACGTGGGTGAAAGTGCTTCTGGACTGACATGATTAGCAAAGCTGTACTAGTCAGGGCCACTCATACTAAATTGGTTAGCTGTGAGCAATCAGACTAAAGTCTCCCACCATCACCAATCCACGGTGGCCACCATGATGACGATAATGGTCAAACCCTAGACATGACTGAGAACATTCCTGAGGCCTTTGTCCTGGTGTGGACTAGAAACGGTAGTGGATTTTCTTGTTTATATATGTGTATATATATACGTGTGTGTGCGTGCGTACATATTCCCGTCCTAAATAAAAAAAATAACGTACAAATATAGACAGAGGATAAACATAAACAAAGACAGAAAAGAAAACAATCCCAAATTCACTAGAACATCATTACAGCAAATTGGAAAATAGAAATAAAAACTAAACTCCTCCTTCAGATTCCCTCATGTAAATCGACTTCTTTTCAGCCAGCTCGACTCAAGACGATTCCCAAAAAATAGGAATCCCTGGAATACGACCTCGAACTGTGTGTGTATGGGCGCCGATTTGCAAATAGGATGTAGTCTGAAGGAGAGAGAGAGAGAGAGAGAGAGAGGAGAGAGAGAGAGAGAGAGAATGTAGTGTCCGTCTCTCCCAATGAGCAACTTCAATCTAAATCTGATCTCAACTTGGGTGTATTCCTATTTTTTTTATTGAGAGGATAATAAAATGACCCAGAGTATCACCATAAACATACAGAGATATGCTGAGTCTGCATATATATATTCCAAGATCCGTCTCAAACCATATTATTATTACTAGCTAAGCTACGGCTCTATTTGGAAAAGATAAATGCTATAAGCCCAAGGATTCCATCACGGAATATAACCAAAAGAGGAAAGTAAATAAGGAAATAATAGAATAGAATGTCCGAGTGTACCCTCGAGCAAGAGAACTCTACCCAAGAAAATTGAAGACCATGGTACAGAGGCTGTGGGGACTACCCAGGACTAGAGATCAATGGTTTGATTTTGGAGTGCCCTTCTCCTAGAAGAGCTGCTTACCATTGCTAAAGTTTCTCTTCTACCCATAGCAAGAGGAAAATAGTCACTAAACAATTATAATGAAGTAGTTAACCCGCTTCAGCGAAGAAGAATTTTTCGGTTATCTTAGTGTCGTTGGGCGTATGATGAGAGAGAAGAATGTGTAAAGAACATGTATGTATCGGGAAAGGAACATGCACTAAAGTAAAATACCTTAGTGTGAAATTAGCCCCTGATCCCTCAAGATATGTAGGCCATAGATTCCCAGAATATCCATATCCATAATGGCGTCTAGAAATATATCGTGAGGAAGAAAAGGAAAACACCATTCAGATCTGGATTCACCCCAAAATCTAATCAAGTCTTTTTTCAACGTTCCATGAAATGTCATCACATTTCATAAATAACTTTCAGACATATTTAGAAATAATTACGTTTGTGATTTTCCAAATATCTGTTTTCCAAAGACAGAATTGCTGGTATAGTAGTTATTCAATATATATTTGTAGATGTGGAAATAGATGTAGCTATTTTCAATTTCAATTTTCAAAATACAAAAGATGTTTTCAATTCTAATTGCCTGATTAAGATTAATCCGGTCTTATGGAACCTAAGCACTTTACCTTTAAAGTTTAAAGGCCGCTTATGAATGGCAGAGGCAAGGGACAGTGACATTACCCTATCATGCAGGACAATGCCCTAGAGACTGACCATATACACACATGATCAGTGCCCAAGCCCCCTCTCTACCCAAGCTAGGACCAAGGAGGGCCAAGCAATGGCTGCTGTTGACTCAGCAGATCGACCCATAAGCTCTCCAAAACCACAACCCCAATCCTTAGCTCGCAAAGATGGTGCGGTTGTAGCGACCAAAGGAACTAACGAGTTTGAGAGAGACTCGAACCCCAGTCTGGCGTTCACCAGTCAGGAACATTACCGCATCGGCCACCACAACCCTAAACCTTTATAACGTGTTCAAGGTTTAAATATCGTCCGTGAATGGCAGAGGTAAAGGACGGTGACAATACACTACTGACTGACTATATATACAGTACTATGGTCAGCGTCCAAGCCTCTCCCCACCAAATCTATGACCAGAGACGGTCAGGCAATGGCTACTGATGACTCATCAGATAGACACATGGGGTTTTTCAAATCCACATCCTTTGCTCACAAGGATGGTAAGGCTGCAGACACCACAAGAAACTATCGAGCTTAAGCGGGACTTGAATCCCAGTACGGCAGATCACCAGACAATGGTGTAGTAGAAGTATTTAGTCTTACTCCACCAAATAGAAAAGGAAATTGGAAAAT
>NC_090749.1:72959551-72969551 GCF_036898095.1 Palaemon carinicauda
CGCTTTGAAATGGATCATGCAGTTTACTATTAGTACCACGTCTACTGTTATTACTTGATAATATCAACAACAACAACGATAATAATAATAATAATAATAATAATAATAATAATAATAATAATAAAAATAATAATAATAATAATAATAATAATAATAATGAATATATTAGACATAATTATGCTACTTGAAAAATAAAAAGCTTTATACATTTTACGACTGAAAAAGACGTTAATCTAATAATAGGTAATAATGGGTATGTATAAATAAAACTATCTATTCAATGAAGTGCTAAATGCCCAAAAATACTATAAAACGATTTTACAATATATTGTGGATCATATTTATAAATGAACATCATTATGAGAGCTTCGAAAATCTTCATGCACTGATCAGCAAATAATGTCGTATATTTTTATTCTTTATCTATTTCCACCAGTACGTTGTTTCCCCGATAGTTGGTGGATAAAAGAAAAAAAAAAGACAGAGGAAGGAAAGCAGTCAAAGCCATTATTAACCTTCAACTGTTGAATCAAGCAATTTCACATATGTTGATCGCTAACACACTTTCCCCCTCTGCACACACGCCTTTATAATTACAGTCATCTGTTAGTTGCTGGACAGTCCCTCTCTACCTATTATATCAAGGGTTTATTCTTTTTAAGCTTCATTGTGCATCTATGCCATAAGAAATTACATTAGTATCATTATCATTATTATTACTAGCTAAGCTACAACACTAGTTGGAAAACCAGGATGCTATAAGTTTAAGGAAAGGAATTAAGACAGAATAGTGTGACTGAGTGTTTCCTCAAGCAAGAGAACTCTAACCCAAGAGAGTGAAAGACGATGATACAGATGCAATAGCACTAACCAAGACTAGAGAACAATAGTTTGATTTTGGAATGTATTTCTCCTAGAAGAACTGCTTACCAGAGCTAAAGTCTTTTCTACCCTTACCAAGTGGAAAGTAGCCACTGAACAATAACAGTGCAGTAGTTAACCCCTTGAGTGAAGTAATAATTATTGATTATTTTTATTATTATTATTATTATTATTATTATTATTATTATTATTATTATTATTATTATTATTATTATTATCCTATAAATATTTTCATTTCTGTTATCTATTTCATGAAAAGTACTATTATTTATAATTTCCCCCTTTCACTAAGATAAACATTCTAACAAAATAGTAAAAAATACACATATCTTATCAGTCTATCCACTGACGTTCTTATCAAAACTTGAATATGAAAATACTAAAAAAATCTTTTAAAAATCAGATTAAAAATGAGATAAGAAAGCTAATTTTTTTCATGTAGCTTTTATGAACAATTATTTCTCAGGGCTAATAAAAAAAGAATCACTTTTTATTTTTCTAAATAAGCTTTAAACTAAAAAGAAAAAAAAAGTAGTAGTTTTTGTTATATTGCTATTTGGATGAAATTTCTATAGGGTTCTCAGAAATAAACAAATGAGTTCTATTGTGACAAACTGGCAACAATATACACCCTGGAAATATAAGCTTCTAAAAAGGAAATTATAAATATAGGTGTCTTTCATCTAGGTATTTCGAACATTTCTTTCATCTTGATCATTTTTAGTCAGTTTTTTTAACTAGGAAAGTAATATTTTTGTATTTTTGGCTTTTAAAATTAGCTCTTTTTAATAATTTGTTTTTATTTGAAAATAATGCTTTTGTTATTTTTGGATTTTAAGATTATCTATTATAAGTCACGAAACTAAGAAAATGGGTTTTATGGCAACAAACTGGCAATAAGAAAAAGCATTTTAAATGGAAATAAGAAATCTAGTGTTTTTTTTATCTAGGTCTTCTAAAAAAAATTCTAATTTTTGTCTTTAGAACAGTATTTTGTAAACTAGAAAAGTAATGCTTTCGTTATTTTTTCTTTCAAAAATCAGCTCCTTCTATAGGGCATTTGGAAATAAAGAAAATGGATTCTATAGCGACAAACTGGCAATAAGATTGTCCATGGAAATATAAGCTTCAAAGGGGAAATAGAAAGTCTAGTTTTTTTTTCTAGGTCTTCTACTAAACATTTTAATACTTTTTCAACTTAAAAATAGTTTTTTTTTTTTTTTTTTTTTTCCGTATGAGATCTTTCTAAAGGACGTTCCAAAATAAATTAACGGATCATATGGCGACAAACTGGCAATAGGAAACACCCGGGAAATAAAAGTTCCTCTTTTTGCTGAAAAGAAATGTGAAAGTAGGATAGTGTAGTGGGGCCCTCAACTGTACATCCTTGCATACAAATGGCCTATTTTGAACATTGAAAGTTGAGGATGTTATTGCCTCTCATTCTTTCTTAAATTTATTACGTGCTTAGGCAAATTTCTCAATAAAAAACAAAAAACAAAGAGATAACAAAAGAACATAGGGGATAGTTACTGGCCTATTCCCCATTGCAAGGGGTAACACCATATTTTCGAAAGGATTCTTTTCGAAAGTTTATAAATAGTAGCTCAAAACGTTCCATTTTGTTTCTTCTTTGAATACGAAAACTAATTTTGAATGTGAAAACATGAATTTTGAATGTGTAAACATGAATTTTGATTGTGAAAACGGATTTTGAATGTGAAAACATGAATTTTGAATGTGTAAACATGAATTTTGATTGTGAAAACGGATTTTGAATGTGAAAACATGAATTTTGAATGCTGTACTAATCAGGGATACCCATACTACGTTGGTTTGCTGCGACCGATCAGATAATCTCCCACCAACACCAATCACAATTTGACCAGCAGGGTAAGAAAACTGGCCAAACAAAAAAATAAATAATTGCAAGTCTAAGGCCTCTGACCCGCAATGGACTAGAAATGGCTGTGACGACACTCATTGCTTAAATCGAACCAGAGAGAGAGAGAGAGAGAGAGAGAGAGAGAGAGAGAGAGAGAGAGAGAGAGAAAATCTTTCTCTATCAGTATTACTCCAGAGGGCTGTAGTTTTTAGCCCAAAGATTGTGTCCCCATAAAATAGAAAAACTACTTCCGTTGCCATAATGCCTCTAAAAACATGCGTTCAACCACAACAGGAATATTCTAAATTAAAAAAAAAAAAAAAAAAATAAGAGAGTATATAAAGGTACACTGTTGACTGTCTAAAAATTAGAAAAAGATAAATCACAAACGAAACTGAAGACTGCAAACCTTGAATATTTTTGAAGAACTACGACAATATTTCACATTCCACAAATATACAAGAAAAAAAAAACTTAAATATAGCAGTATTATACAATAAAATAATGTACACTTATGGCGACAAACATAATATTCTTTCTATGTAAAAAAAAAAAAAAAATCGTTAACAATATCTTATATTGTCCAAAAAGTTAATATCCCCCATAAACCTAAAAACAGGCGTAATACACACACACACACACACACACACACACAAAAGATCCTGTGAAGCCTTCTTAAAATAATCCGGATTTGAATTTATGCCTATGCTGTACTGCTTTAATATCGTCGATTCATGAAATGCCACAGACTTGTGGGAGGGGGGAGGGTAGCATGAAGAATAGGGCCATTAAGAGTCTAAATGGTAACTTTTACATTAGTTGGTTATGTCAGATTTTAAGGTATTGAAGTTGACAGCACTGAAGATATTTTAGAGATTTAAGGTAGTATCCCAACTAGCCACCCGTTGATATACTACTGCTAGAGAGTTAATGAGTACTTTGACTGGTCAAAAAGTACCATATTGGATCCCTCTCTCTGGTTAGGGCTTATTTCATCTTTGCCTACTCTTGACAACACTAAAATTTTCAAACAATTCTTATTCTCTAAAGAGGTTAACTACTCCAATTGTTCAGTGGCTACTTTCCTCCTGGTAAGGGTAGAAGAGACTCTTTAGCTTTGGTAAGCAGCTCTTTTAGGAGAAGGACACTCCAAAATTAAACCATTGTTCTCTAGTCTTGAGTAGTGCCATAGCCTCTGTAACATGGCCTTCCACTGTCTTGGGTTAGAGTTCTCTTGCTTGAGGGTACACTCGGGGGCACTATTCTATCTTGTTTCTATTCCCCTTGTTATTTTTAATTTTAACCTCTAATCCTAACCTTGTTTCGGAAAAACTGGAAACGAAAGACACCATATTATATTATTATTATTATTACTTACTAAGCTACAACCCTAGTTGGAAAAGCAGTATGCTATAAGCCCAGGGGCTCCAACAGGGAAAATAGCTCAGTGCGGAAAGGAAAAAAGGAAAATAAAATATTCTAAGAAGAGTAACAACAATAAATATCTCCTATAAAAACTATAAAAACTTTAACAAAACAAGAGGAAGAGAAACAAGATAGGAGAGTGTGCATATTATGCCAAGAGGTCTAACCTAGTCATCCAAACCTTTTATTCCTAAACCATAAGTTTCATATACTATAAAACCTAGTGCCATAACCTCTGTACAATGGTCTTCCACTGTCTTAGGTTATTAGAGTTCTCTTGCTGGAGGCTATACTCGGACACACTATTCTATCTTATTTCTCTTTCTCTTGTGTTGTTAAAGATTTTATAGTTTATATAGGATATATTTATTTTAAGTTTGTTACTTCTCTTATTTTATTTTCCTGGTTACTTTTCCTCACTGTGCTATTTTTTCTGTTGGAGCCCTTGGGCTTATAGCATCCGGATTTTCCAACTAGGGTTGTAGCTTAGCACATAATAATAATAATAATAATAATAATAATAATAATAATAATAATAATAATAATAATAATAATAATAATAATAATAAATCTCACCTTGAACTAATAAACTTTATTCGAGCTATGACCGGAATGTGGAATGTGTTTATGTTCAACAGACTGACATAATTCTCTCGTCTTATTTTATATAAGACATATCTATTTCAACTCTGTTACTAATTTTAAAACATTGTATAATTACTCACTAGTTCTCATGTAGTTCATTTACCTTCTTATTTAATTTCCTCACTACGCTACTTTTTTCCCTGCAGGAGCCCTTGGGGTTATAGCATCCTGCTTTTTCAATAATAATAATAATAATAATAATAATAATAATAATAATAATTACAACAAAAACAACAACAATAACAATAATAATAATAACAATAATAATAATAATAATAATAATAATAATAATAATAATAATAATAATTACAACAAAAACTATAATAATAATAATAATAATAATAATAACAACAGCATCAACAATAATAATAATAATAATAATAATAATAATAATAATAATAATAATAATAATAATAATAATAATGAAAAAAATAATAATATTAATAATAATACAACTATCACACCAAGATCTAACATTTTTCTATAAAAGCAGGATCGTCAAACCATCAAATGAATCCCTGTTCTACCTAAACTGGATATTATAAATTTATTAGATAACGAGGTTGAAATTAGGCCATTTTAGAAAATTTCATAAGATAAATCCTCTTTCGAACCCTCTCATTAATCACAGGTGTAGCACCTGTGACACGTGATTAGCTCATCTGTTCATGTCGAACAGTGATCTGCATGTTGCTGCATAATTAATCATGCTGGCTTGTGCACTCAAATATAAATATTAAATATCGGCTACGCTTGTACTTAATATATATACTGTCGTATATGAAAAATGGTTCCTGTACTAATTAGGGTAATGAATTCATAGACATTTTGTGATTAATATGTGAAAACATTAAAGGAGTTAACATGGAAATTACAAAATGTGAAAGCGAGACAATGAATGTGAGGTAGTTCGATATAAAAATTACTTTCAAAGACACAAATAGTAAATTTTGCAAATAATATATAAAAAAATAAAGGAAAAACCATGTGAATATAATGAACACTCTACGTTGACCAGACCACAATAAGTAAAGAAATTAAAATATATAAAACAAAAATAAATTTATACTTTTCAAATATCAAGATAATATAAGCCATTTGTTGAAAAATAAAATCAACCTTATAATTCGCTTCCAAAAGAGAGATTTCCCTCTTCCCATGAAACTATGAATGAGTGATCTATTTAATTTAAAAATTCACGCAATAAAAAATAATAGAACCCTTAATTTTAATAATTAATATTATCTAAAGGAAAAGATTGACCAACAAACTGAGGGAAAAATAAGATATATATTATATACACGAGATAAGAAAATAAATGATAAATTAGGGATAAAAATCTATGATAAAATTTTATCTATTAAGCCTTGGAATCTTAGAAACCCTAC
Source organism: Palaemon carinicauda (assembly GCF_036898095.1). Lineage (NCBI taxonomy): Eukaryota > Metazoa > Arthropoda > Malacostraca > Decapoda > Palaemonidae > Palaemon > Palaemon carinicauda. The sequence goes on from NC_090749.1 coordinate 72,965,777, forward strand.
AATCTTAGAAATAATAAACACAGAAACTATTAGAATCAGACAACATATTCAAACCGAATTGTAAAGTTCTTAGCCTTCTAAAGACTGTATTCAGAAATATAATATTGCTTATGCATTACACCGTGTGTACACATAACCAATACGTAATCATGCCAAATGGACCTTCGTTTTTTTTCTTTTATCTTACTGGTTTAAATGGGTTTTTTTTTCGTCTTACTGGTTTAATTATTCGCTGGAAGAGATAATTGGTTTGATTTGTTCAAATTTATTAATTTCTGATTCGGTATTCCACATCTTTTGCCAACAGGGGAGCTTAATGCCAAGTTGTGGTAAATTTATTGCTGATTTAGCAGCAATATTTACCGTCTGAATTAAAGTTTATTTAAGAAATTTAAAGGTTTAAATGTCACTCATGGTAGGCAGACGTAATGATCAACGCACATGCCCCCAAGCCACCAAAGTTAGGAACAGGGAGGCCAGACAATGGCTGCAGAGGACTCAGAAGGTACACTTATAGGCTCCCCCAAACCCTTCATCCTTAGCTGATATAGATGGCAAGGTTACAAACACCAGAGGAAGCTTCATAGCTTTAGCGAGTTTTAAGGACGGATTGAGAACTGTCTTGTTTTGTCTGAGGATGTATACTCAGCTCCCATCGAAGATTTAAAGCTATTGCATAGTGATGTACTTTCCTTTGAATGCATATGTTCCAAGGTATGTTGTTTATGGTGCCTCAAAGTATTACTCAATTTCTTCAATAAATGGATAAGATGAGATTATATTCTTGTTTTCTTCATAATCCAATGTGGAGGGAAAAGGGGTATTTGAAAAAAGGTTCATCTTCATGTTTGTGAATTTTAATGACACATTTGCTCTAATGGGAAATAGAGATTTTAGATTGCTTATAAATGCATTACTTTTGTTGAAGAGCTTTCTTATTGCAGAATTGGTGGATCGAAAATTAAAAGCATTTAGCATTGCAATAAAATCTCGATGCATGGGAAGAAGGTTATTCAATTTTTTGGGAAATGGATTTGAGCATCGCCCAATTTGAGATTTATATTTTGTTTTTGGTTCCATCTGCTATTTTTATAAAACAACATAGCTAGAGTTTCTATATACAGTCTGAACCCAATAGACGCAGTCTAAACTTGCATATTTTGAGTAGCATTATTAAGACTGTTTTGCAATTGATGAAGAGTATTTGAAGAGCAGTATATTGCAAGGTCGTACACATAAATGCCACTTTGTACTCCTTGTGGTATTTGAGTCACTATGGCATTAATTGAAAATTGTGGGTACACCACAGTCAAGCTTGAAAGATTGTGAATATATGTTGTCCATACCATGAAATTATCCACGATCCACATTGTGATGTCAAAGGATTTCAACAGTGAATGACTCTGGGTCTCCATTGATCATCTAAAACCTGCTTATCTTCTGCCAGATGACCCGCCTACAGTTCGCCTCTCTAGATCAGGGCGCCCTATTTAACATGTACAGTATGTCATTTTTAGGGGGGGGGGGGGGAGCCATGTACCAACCGTGTGTCACACGATCGTACATAGTTCATTTTGTGCTTGTATTTTCGCTCTCCCCTCGCACTAAAAAGAACCTGAAAAATCATGTCTGCTTTTTTCCTCTGTAACATTGTCGATTTCTCAACATGAAAATTCTTATTGCTTTGACATTTTGTATATAAAGGAGAGTGTTCTACAATAAACTAACTCAGTTGCTTTCACACTGCTTTTGAGTTCACAACCTTCTCTCGGCCCATTACATTGGTGACCCCGAAAGTCGACTCGCTCCCACCGCCTTCCATACCCACCCCCTCGCCCCTCCATCGTTGGTACAATGGCAGACTCTACAGAAGTTGGCGCTGCGGCTGCCCCATTGAAACTTTCACCGTTTGCCAGCGGAGAGGCGTTTGCGTGGTTTCAGCGTGCAGAAGTCCAGTTTCGCATCAAGGGGGTGACTCGCTCAACCACCAAAGCAGATTATGTTCTCGCGGCGATACCCGAGGACACCTTCCCGGAAATATCCGACTGGCTTTGTGAACAAGGAGACACCCCAATAGCGTATGACGCCCTCATAACATACCTTCTGCAGAAGTACTCGCCGTCGCCAGCCGCCATCTTTTTATGGTTTATCTATTGATATAAAAATTGCATATTTCAATGGCTTTGGAAATAGACGCTAGGTCTAAAGACTACAAAAATGTGATAGATACACCTTAGCCAAAGGGGGTTAGATTTCTTATTATATCAAAATTTACATCATCTTCACCAGGAGTTGTTCAACTAGAGTTAGATAAAAGCAAAATGACTCCTGTTGAGTAAATATTTCATTGCAATGAATGTCTTCCAAAACATCAAAATTCAATAGCGTTGTTTCTTCTCTTCTGTGATAGATCGGAAATGAACATCTAACTTACTAATATTGCTTTCGTTTTCAATATTGCACACAATAATATTTGGAATTGGCGGGGTATCATGTACTAGAGAGCCATTCTGCATTAGATAATGTCTTGCATGTCTGCCATGGGAACCATTTATTTTTTCTAGATTTCTGATATACTAAAAATATATTTTGCCAAGATATTATCCTACTTTTCATTACTTTTTTTTTCTGTTTCAATACACTAATTTCTATGGCATTATCAACGATTTTTTTTTATATAGTATTTCTCAGCATTAAAGGTTTAAAGGCCAGTCATGAATGACAGAGGCAAGGGACAGTGACATTTCCCTATCAAGCAGGATAATGCTCTACAGTAGATACTGACCATATATACATATGATCAGCGCCTAAGCCCCCTCTTCACCCAAGCTAGAACCAAGGAGGGTCAGGCAATGGTTGCTGATAACTCAGCCGATAGACCTATAGGTTACCCCAAACCCCGCATCCTTGGCTCACAAGAATGGTGAGAATACAACGACCAAAGAAACTAACGAGTTTGAGCGGGATTCGAACCCCAGTCTGGCATTCACCAGTCAGGGACGTTACCACATCGGCCTCCACAACCAGTGCTAAGTTTCTAACTATTCTATTTAAGGTTTCTATTTTCCATCCAATTGTGCGTTTTCTTTAATCAATTTGGTTACTAGCACGGGACAGAGTATTTCATTAGCCGGGCATTAGTCAAAGGCATATATTTATCAGCTGCTTGTGTGTTGAAACTTACAAAGACATCGTGTGCTTGATCATGATCTTGTAAATGACTAAACTTGAACTTGTTCCAATCAGCTGTACTTGTATTATACCGTTGAATAGGAGGAGTTGGTGTATGTCAAAACGTGATTATCAAAATAAGGAAACAGTAACTGCCCTAAAGACCGTCTAAGACGTTCCATTCAAACCTATCAACAATATTGTTAGAATAAAGTCAAGTCTATTAAGGAAAATGTTCTATGAGAGTTTCAACGGTATGATCATTCAGTATTTGTTCACCCTTGGACCCGTTGGTATCAGTACTAACCCAAGTGGTCTCCCAGAGGGGATTATGGGCATTGAAGTCTCCTAATAATAAGAGACCTTCCATATTTGGCAATATTTTGGGTAAGTTTTACAAATTATAGTTGCAAGGGAGTTGATTGTGCATATCATAAATATTAAAGGAGTTACTATCACGATGAAATTTAACTACAGATGATCGAAATTCTTAAGTGTTGAATCTCTTGGCATCGTGAATTATTCTGTTACGTATCAGAAAAAAAGGACAGAGGGAGAAGATTATTATTATTATTATTATTATTATTATTATTATTATTATTAA
>NC_090749.1:72982409-72997409 GCF_036898095.1 Palaemon carinicauda
AAAAATAAAATACTTTAAGAAAACAGTAACATTAAAATAATTATCTCCTATATAAACTCTGAATAACTTAACAAAACAATAGGAAGAGAAATAGGATAGAATAGTGTGCCAGAGTGTACCCTCAAGCTAGAGAACTCTAACCCAAGACAGTGGAAGACCATGGCACAGAGGCTATGGCACTACCCAAGACTAGAGAACTGTGGTTTGATTTTGGAGTGTCCCTCTCTTAGAAGAGCTGCTTACCATAGCTTCTACCCTTACCAAGAGGAAAGTGACCACTGAACAATTACAGTGCAGGAGTTAACCCTTTAGGTGAAGAAGAATTGTTTGGTAAACTCAGTGTTGTCAGGTGTGTGTGTGTGTGTGGACAGAGGAGAATATGTAAGAAAACGCCAGACTATTAGGTGTGTGTGTGTGTGTGTGTGTGGTATGAAAAGAAAAATGAATCGTAACCAGAGAGAAGGATCCAGTGTAGTAATGTCTTGCCAGTTAAAGGACCCCATAACTCTCTAGCGGTGGTTGGTGCCTGTCCAACCTCGATGATAACAACGACTACACACATCTCAGAATAAGAGTTACGCAACAAAGGCAAAAGACCCCTTTGGCCGGCCCCTCCCTCAAACGGCATTACCAAAGTCAAATTTCCTGTTCTCTCGATCGAAAACACTAATGCCTAACCGCTAGCTCTTGAACTTTAGATTGGGTTTTTTTCCCCCTCGCCTAATCCCCAATCCATTGCACCGTAATAGATTGGTTTCCGTTACTCGTAATACCTTCCTGATGTGCCTCGTCCGAGCCCCTGTTATCGGAAAATCATTTTCGTAAGATTCTTTTTCACTTTAGGTTATTTTGGGGAGATCTCCAAAATGGCTGTGAAAAGGGTATTTTCGGTTGTAGTTTAAAGGCTGTTTGCACTTGAACGGAGATTAATTGGCGTTTAAGCTTCTTTGTTTGTTTGGCCGTAGGTGTCACTTCTTGGGTTTTTGTTGGTGATACGTTTGTTTGAAGTAGATATTTGTTTGTGTATATTGGGTTAACATGTGCATCAATGTTTGGCATAAGAATTTCTCGTTATGGCATTGTTTTTTTTTATGAGGTTGGTGAGTTTTAAACTTATTGCTATTATTATTTAAGATTTGGAAGATGCTCACGAATGGCAGAGGCAAGGGGCTGTGAAAATGTCCTAGCTAACACGACAATACCCTAGAGACTCATCATACAATATGTACATGTGATCAGCACCCAAGCTCCTTCTTCACCCAAGGTAGGACCAGGAGAGACTGGAAATGGTTGCTGATGACTCAGCAGATAGACCTCTAGGCTCTCCCTTAGCTAACAAGGATGGTAAAGTTGCACGCACTACACGGAATTAGAGAGCTTGAGCGGGACTCGAACCCCAGGCCGACAGATTACCAGTCAGGGACATTTTCAATTGGTTACAACAGGAATGACTCTCCTAGAATATTGTTAGGGATTGACCATTATGAAAGATAATAATTTGCAGTTGATAGTATAGTCTGAGAAGATCTTAAGAAAATTCTTATAAAGAGGAGATGGTTCAGCCTCGAGGAATTGTAGATTGGAGTCTCCCCTCCGTCACCTTCATCCTTTTCCTTTGCCCTGCCCCCTCACCCCAAAGAGAGAGAGAGAGAGAGAGAGAGAGAGAGAGAGAGAGAGAGAGAGAGAGAGAGAGAGAGAGAGAGGCTTGGTCGCCTCTAATATAAGAAGAGCAAGTTGCTGATTATCCTTGACCCACATCCTATTCAAAACCATCAACAAATAAAAGTTGCTGGTCATCCTCAACTCACATCCTATTCCAAACCATCTATAAATAAAAGTTGCAAATTATCCCATAACCTAAATCCCCTACAAATGTAAGAAAAAAAAATACACACCAACACCTACAGGCTGCAAGTTTACAGGAGTCCGTGCCTAATTGTTATGGTCAGGCAATCTGAAACAACAACAACAACGAATTGTAGATGTAAACACGAAGCTTCAAACGACACACACACACACACCTTGCGTAAATATCAGCTGTGCCTCATCCCATTGATTATGCTGATAGCCTCTGCAACGGCCCATCCCAAACATTTCTGTCAACAGCTGTGAGGGGTATCCTCTTGGTAATGTCTTAGTTAAACACTCGGCAGGAAGTTGCTGTTGGTCTTCTTGCTGTGGAGAGAGTCACAGTTATTCTTGATTGTAGGCAATTGTGGTTTTCTTATGTTGCTGTTGTTGTTTGTTGTTTATAGTATTGGGACACATGTTTTATTCAAGATTAACATTTTTAGGTTTGGATATTGGTAGATATTGAAACTAAATAATGATTTTGAAAGTTTTTTTATGAAATCTAATTGTTTTATTTGTTTATTATTCTGTGTCTGTCTGTGGACAGGATTACATCAAAACTACTTGACGGATTTGGATGAAATTTTTACCACATGTAGATCTTGGGTCATGGACGACCCCTTTAAATTTTGGAGATGATACGGATCCGGATTCTACCTTCGGATATGCATTTCTTGCCATCTAGTCAGCATATGGAAAGGGAGATTTACTGTCCATAGACTTTAGTCAAATGATACAATAGAATCATCCATGGTCAGCATATGAAAAAAAGGAGTGTTTCGTCCGCAGACTTTAGTAAAGTGTTGTCAATATTCAATAGGGGAGGTCTGGAATCAGGGATTGCTGTTGTTATAAGTACTTTTAAGCGTTATTGTTTTTGTTGATATTTTCAATTTAACTTATGCATATTTTTATTTTTCTAATATTTTAAATGATGAGTCAACAATATTAGAAATAATTATATTGGCGTTATTAGTACTAATGATGTTAAAATAACGTTATTAATAATGAAATATCATATACACTTAGAACCTCACTGGAACTCCAATGTTCATCTTTCATTCAAGAACTACAGCATCAACAACAACAAATGCAACTGTTTCGATTCCCTTGTAGGACAAAGGCCTTAGACATGTCTTTATTCATGTCTGGGGTTTGGCCAGTTTTCATCACCATGCTGGCCACTGGAGTGGTGATGGAGGAAGATATTAGTGATTGCTCACAGCAAACCAACCTAGTATGGTTGTCCCCGACTAGTACAGCTATTTTGATCAAGGTGAGACGCAAATCCTTTCACCACGTTAAGGTGTCCATGACTAGAGAAGAAATAGGGGAAGAAGTCCGACAGTGTATATATATATATATATATATATATATATATATATATATATATATATATATATATATATATATGTATATTTATTTATATGTGTCTGTATATATGTATAGATGTGTGTATGTATTGATATGTATATATACAGTATATATATATATATATATATATATATATATATATATATATATATATATATATATATATATATATATATATATATATATATATATATATGATAACCCTCATCTCCCGATTATAGCATAAAATACCAGAAAACGGCCACTCTAGAGTTGACAAGGGATTCTTGAAAACAGCATCGAGGCGACAGGAAATTAATACCCAGAGACGGAAACAATTTTTTTTGGGGGGAAGAGAGAAATTTTTTAATTACCTGCCAGCGCTGGCATGGCTTAAGGGAGAGATTCAATACTGAAATGGAAAAAGCTATTAGAATAATGGCGCAATAATGCCAAGGGGATTAGCGGGCCATTGCTCTGTGTGTGTAAGTGCCAGATTTGATTTGTCTTAAGTGCTTGTTTTGCAAGTTGAGCGGAATGTTTTGGTCTTATCTTTTGAGTGGGGAGAGGATGGGATTTCCATTATAAAAGATGAGTGGGAATACTTTAACGCGGTGAGAGGGTTTGTGTATCGCCATGATCTGCAAGGCTCTACTAGTCGGGGTGATGCAGACTAGCTTGGTTTGCTGTGAGCTATCAGACAAAAGTCTCCCACCATCACTTATCTGACGTGGCCAGCGTGGTGATAAAAAATGGTCAAATCCCAGACATGACTAAGGACGTGTCTGAGGACTCTGCCTTCCAGTGGACTAGGTATGGCTGCATCTGCTGTTGTTGTTTTTGTTCTTATTCTATGAGGATAGACAAAATGCATTGCCGTAGAAAGCTAGGATGAAGGATGTATTAGATTAAAAGGTCGAGCGAAAACTCCAGTAAAAAAGCTTTACCCTTTAAATAGGCAAGTTGTGTTGTGTCATAATGTATTAAATTTCTTGGATTTTAGAATGCATTGATAGGATAGAGTTGGTAGTCTCTTGCCTTGTTCCACGGAAGGTCAAGCGGTTTATGGGATGTTGTGACCAACCATTGAAGGATTAACCAGATCCTTCGTTTCTTGACTTCATTGATTAAGATTACTGATGTATGTGCAAATGTAAATATATATTTAATTATCTCTCTCTCTCTCTCTCTCTCTCTCTCTCTCTCTCTCTCTCTCTCTCTCTCTCTCTCTCTCTGTATGTATATATATATATATATATATATATATATATATATATATATATATATATATATATATATATATATATATATATTATTATTACTATCCAAGCTACAACCCTAATTGGAAAAGCAAGATGCTATAAGCCCAGGGGCTCCAATAGGGAAAAATAGCCCAGTGAGGAAAGGAAATAAGGAAATAAATAACTTAAGAGAACAAATTAACAATAAATCATTCTAAAAAAAGTAACAACGTCATAACAGATATGTCATATACAAACTACTAACAACGTCAAAAACAAATATGTCATATATAAACTATAAAAAGACTCATGTCCGCCTGGTCAACAAAAAAGCATTTGCTCCCACTTTGAACTTTTGAAGTTCTACTGATTCAACAACCCGATTAGGAAGATCAGTCCACAACTTGGTAACAGCTGGAATAAAACTTCTAGAGTACTGCATAATATTGAGCCTCGTGATGGAGAAGGCCTGGCTATTAGAATTAACTGCCTGCCTAGTATTACGAACAGGATAGAATTGTCCAGGGAGATCTGAATGTAAAGGATGGTCAGAGTTATGAAAAATCTTATGCAACATGCATAATGAACTAATTGAACGACGGTGCCAGAGATTAATATCTAGATCAGGAATAAGAAATTTAATAGACCGTAAGTTTCTGTCCAACAAATTAAGATGAGAATCAGCAGCTGAAGACCAGACAGGAGAACAATACTCAAAACAAGGTAGAATAAAAGAATTAAAACACTTCTTCAGAATAGATTGATCACCAAATATCTTAAAAGACTTTCTCAATAAGCCAATTTTTTGTGCAATTGAAGAAGACACAGACCTTATATGTTTCTCAAAAGTAAATTTGCTATCGAGAAACACAACTAAAATTTTGAAAGAGTCATACAAATTTAAAGAAACATTATCAATACTGAGATCCGGATGTTGAGGAGCCACTGTCCTTGACCTACTTACAATCATACTTTGAGTTTTGTTAGGATTCAACTTCATACCCCATAACTTGCACCATGCACTAATTTTAGCTAAATCTCTATTAAGGGATTCACCAACCCCAGATCTACATTCAGGGGATGGAATTGATGCAAAGAGAGTAGCATCATCTGCATATGCAACAAGCTTATTTTCTAGGCCAAACCACATGTCATGTGTATATAGAATGAAAAGTAATGGGCCAAGAACACTACCCTGTGGAACACCGGATATCACATTCCTACACTCACTATGGTGCCCATCAACAACTACTCTTTGAGATCTACTACTTAAAAAATCAATAATAATGCTAAGAAACGACCCACCCACTCCCAACTGTTTCAGTTTGAAAACAAGGGCCTCATGATTAACACGGTCAAAGGCAGCACTAAAATCAAGGCCAATCATACGAACTTCCCGACCACAATCAAGGGATTTCTGTACTGCATTGGAGATTGTAAGAAGGGCATCACATGCTCCAAGGCCTTTACGAAAACCAAATTGCAAACTAGGGAATAGATGATTACCTTCAGCAAACCTATTAAGACGTTTTGCCAGAAGACGTTCAAAAACTTTAGATAATATGGGAGTTATGGAAATTGGGCGGTAATCAGAGGGACTTGAGCTACCACAAACACATTTACATAGAGGAGTAACATTACCAATTCTCCAACAAGTGCTAAAAGCTCCTCTTCTTGCTAACTTGCGCAAAATAACAGATAACTTTGGAGCTAAGAAATCTGCTGTCTTTATAAAAAACAAAGGAAAAATACCATTTGGGTCTACACCTCCATAAGCATCAAGGTCCATCAACAGAGCTTTAATCTCACGAGATCGAAAAGCTAAACTAGTTAGTTTAGCCTCAGGAAAACAGGAATGAGGAAGTTCAAGTTTTTCATTACTCTGTTTACTGTCAAAAACATCAGCCAAAAGGGTTGCCTTTTCCTTTGGACAGTGAGTGACTGAGCCATCTGGTTTAAATAAAGGAGGAACTGTTGCATCTACACCAAAGAGTGCAGATTTAAGGGTAGACCACCATTTATGTTCCTGAGTTGTACCAGAAAGTGTTTCTTTTATGATTAAATTGTACTCCTTTTCAGTTGAGGCATAAACTCTCTGAGCAAAAGCTCGAAGCTGAGTATAGTTGTTCCAGGTCAAATCTGATCTGTTACCCTTTCAAAGGTGATAGGCCTCCTGCTTCTCCAAATAAGCACGTCTACAATCATCATTGAACCCCGGTTTGTCCTTCATTCGGTACCTTAGCACACGAGAAGGGATACGCCTATCAATTATGTTGACTAGATTCTCATTCAAAGAGACAACAGGATCTACACTATTATATAATTGTGACCAATTCAAGGACAAAAGATCATGCAAAATCCCATTCCAGTCTGCTTGGGATTTCATATAAATTTTACAGGAATATGATATATCAGGGACAGGCTGCTCAGTCTTCACTAATAATGAAATCAAGGCATGATCAGAAGTCCCGACTGGAGAACCAACCTTACTAGTTATAACGCCAGGGGAGTCAGTGTATACGAGGTCCAAGCAATTACCAGACCTGTGAGTAGCTTCATTTATGATTTGCTCACAGCCTGATTCAGAGGCAAAGTCTAAAGCTCTTAAGCCATGGCGATCGGTAGGAGAGATAGAACTTAACCACTCCCTATGGTGAGCATTAAAATCACCAACAAAGACAAAAGAAGCCTTTCTATCATCTTCTTGTATCTTAGCCATAATGGTAAGAAGACAATCGAAGATAGAATCATCCATGTCTGGATTCCGGTAGATCGAACACAAATAAAAGTTGTTATGCCTGCCACAAACTTTTATTACCTGAATCTCATGACATCCACATTGATAGCATATATATATATATATATATATATATATATATATATATATATATATATATATATATATATATATATATATACACACACAGTATATTCATCAACAAGACATCATAATGAATTCCAGTTAGGAGAAAGATGACTTGGATAAGTATCGTGAAAAAAAATCACCCGTGCCTCTGATAACCTTACCAGTAATTTATTATTGTCGAGTGTGGTGGGTCAAAGTCCATTTGTATCAGATAAGCTACCCTGTGTCCAACAGACTCTCTGAGAGTAAGAGTATCAGACTTTCTGGCCTTTTGTCATTGCCTTTGAGGACGAGAACTCTTGCAGGGAGTGGTGAGAGAAGTGAATGCTCTAGTGCTTGGACGATGATTGAAACTGATAGACGAGAATGATCATGCATGGTAGGTAAATCAGTTGTTGCTTTGGGGATGATACTGTCTTGGTTACACACCTTGTGTTTTGTTAGGATTCAACTTCATACCCCATAATTTGCACCATGCACTAATTATAGCTACATCTCTATTAAGGGATTCAGCAACCCTAGATCTACATTTAAGGGATGGAACTGATGCAAAGAGAATAGCATCATATGCACATGCAACAAGCTTGTTTTCTAGGCCAAACCACATGTCGTTAGCTCTCCGGCTTTCAGAGTATATATATGTGAAGTAGGTAGCCCTTGCCCTGTTCTGTGTCAGTTGGTACCTAGTGCGTCTTGTTAACTGTGAGGCTACATATCTCATCCTTTGGCCAGCACGTGTACAGTATACTGCTATACGGTGTTCTTGGAGAAGTGGTGATGGTTCATATTTGCATGACCTAAACATCCGAAATACTAGATATGATGATATATATATATATATATATATATATATATATATATATATATATATATATATATATATATATACATATATATATACACACATACATATATATATACATATATATACATATTTTTTTAGGGTATGCAATCGTAATTACAACATTACAATTAAAGTTCGAGTGTACCAGAGTATGATTATTCGTCTACCCTACCCGAGGGACGAGGAGACTGCATATTCATACAACAAGCAATGCCGCTTAGCGGGATTGGATATATATATATGTATATATATATATATATATATATATATATATATATATATATATATATATATATATATATATATATATAGTGTCACACTTGGTCTTTATTAAATAGCAGGTATGTTTGCCTTTAATCATAGTACAAACAATGATAGTAATATGAAGTGGAATCCCGTGAGAAGAATGAACATAATTTCCTATTGCAAAGTTTCCATAACATAATTTTGTACAAAATAGAACACAAACCTAGATACCAGTAATATCCTGTCTCAGTTGTTTAATTCCGACTTGATTAACTGTAGAGAGCACGTATTTGGCAAGTCTTATAGATACTTTATTTACCCAAATATGCATTATTGACAATTTCTCCTACATAAAAGAGAGTTTCCAACGTCTTTGAATACAGACTGTGATGGAGATACATACAACAACAACGGCAAGAAATACAGCTATTTTAGTCCATCGCAGGACCAAGGCCTCAGTCATAACTTAATCCATGTCTTGGGTTTGGCCAGTTTTCATCACTACACTGGCTAACTGCTGATTGTTGATGGTGGTGGATTTTGGTCTGATCGCTCACAGCAAACCAATCTACAGTAGAGCGGGTGGCCCTGACTAGTGTGGAGCTTTTAGTGGGGCAGATAAGTGAAACAATCGTTCATTTGATGATACAAGCATGAAATTTGGCATAATTATTTATTTTGCATTAGATTTTGAAAAAAAAAGTGCTAGCCACTTGAAATTCCAATATGGCGGCCATTTTCCAAGATGGCCGCCATATGGTCCTTTTTAAGGCAGAATATTTCAGTACTACGTGCCATTAAAGTTCTTACTCAGATACTTGATGAGTTCTCTTTGTCTGGGTTTGATGTGGGAACACCACTAATCATTCTGAGGGTCCAATATGGCAGCCATTTTACAAGATGGCCACCAAATGACGTCATTTGCTACATATGCCAATGTCTAAGAGTCCATATTTCAAACAATACCCAACCTACTCTGGCCAAAAGTCCATTCATTGTTCATCAGTTTTTTCCTAGGAATTCTGGCAAGGGCAACTACATAGTAGATTACAGAATACTCCATTCTTTACACACTTGCACCTTCCACCACACTCTGTCTTGCATCCACACTTTGTCAGTTCATGGCAGCTCTTGGAAATGGGTTCCAGCATTGTCCATACAACTTCCCAGTCATCACCGGTTTTTTACCATCCCCACTTGGAAGGACACTGAGGTTCTGGCTGACGATTAACAAACTGCCCCCAAATATGACCTGCTTGGTAGGCTGCTCGTTTGGCATGTTCCTTCAGTACACTTTTTGCTGGTGGAATCATGTCATATGACCTCTGCTTTCGCACAAAGAGATCAAGCCTTGCCTCGTCTACAGAAGATGTTGTACTCGACCGGTCATACATAAGAACCACATATTTCTCCAGAACATGTAGATCAAACTCCTCAATCTCAGATGGCCTGCGGCTAAGTTTTGCAAAGGTGGCAGAGGCATCATTGAAGACATCCCATGTCTGCCATGTTGTTTTTTTCCCTTTGCTATTGAAACCTGACACAACGTCACACCCAGTAAAGGCATGGAAGAATAGCATCCCGTTGGTCTTCTCTGATCCTAAGATGGACACCAGGTCATGAATAGGAATCCATCTAGTGTGCTTACCTTTTCCAAATCTAATCCACATTTGCTCCTAGCCGATTGCTTTGAGAGAAAGCATCTGTGATATGGTAATCACAAAGACGTCTGTGTCGTTTGCGTCGATCATAATAGATTTGTAACCTTCCGTAGCTACATGCCAGGCATGTAAGAATATACGTGTGTCAGCCTCCTCATGTGTACAGGGAGCCAATTCCTCTAGGCTCATGTTGGTGTATCTGGCACTCGTAAGGGCATCTTCTTCCTTCGTCACAATGACTACATTTTCCGTAGTCATTTTAGCTACTGCATCAGCAAGAAAGTGGAAGAGCTCTGTCTTGTTAGCACTGTTGCGGAGGAAAATCTTCCAGTTTGTAGGCGTTTTACTCTTTTCAGTAACTCTCCTCCTGATAGCTTTTCCTCTTTTTGATCTAGCTTCTGACTTCAGACTTGACTTATGATATACATCAAAGATGATGTCTGTTCTCTTGTGTTTTCTACTGTACATTTCTATTTTGGGGAGGATGTCCTTCGTGGCATATTCTTCAAACATCTTTGATGTCTTTGGTACAAACTGCATTTACCAGTGATGAACCATCCACAATGAGGACATCCGAGTCTGGCTTTGACTCAGGTAGTCTCACTTTCACCTGGAGAACATCCACAAAATCAGCCTTAGTACATGCGTGTGGGTTACCTTTCTTGCTGAGTGAAGGAGGGTAAGGCTGGTTCTCATGTCTGAAAAATTCTTGTAGGTCACATCCTCTTGTTTGACAGGAGATAAACAGTCGAGAAAACAGTTGACAGTCTTCCTTAAGTACTTTAGTCTCAGATACTTTGGATGACTCTGGCCCAGTTTTGAAGAAGCCAGTATTGTTCTTTTTGAATGGCTTGTAGAAGAAATCTCTATCAGACTGCAACTTCTCCATGAATGTTTCGAACTGTTCTTTTCCTCTCTCATGATGTATTGCAACTAGTTGAGCAGCAGAAGGGTCTACTATGTCATATGTATCCAGCTTTAAAAGATCATCTGTCTCTTCTGCAAATGGATTGCCCATTTCCTCTAGCAGTAGGGTGAGTTTGTGTACTTTTTCCAAGAACGTCTTCTGAGTACTTGGCGACTGATCATGGTGACGACTTGATTTCTTTACACCTTTACTCCCGGATGCTGTTTCGTAATTTGATACCAATCGGCTTATTTCTGGTCCAGCAACCATCCATCTTCGAAGAGCAGACGGATCCTCTGTCAGGCCAATAGCTCCCCCGTCTCCTTTGATGAGTGCATTATTTTGTTCATGGGCTTGGTCAATAGCCATTGATGAGAAGCTCCTCTCTGATTTGTGAACAACGAAATTCCCCTCATAGGATTCTCTGGCAACCTCTGGGTGTTGCCTCTCTAGGTTTAGCATATCACGAAGATGAACTGAAACCCATCGTGCGTAATTAACATTGTTGTTTGCAAAGAAGTATGGCATCAGTTCTGACAGTGATTAACGATAGAGGTTAAAGTTTGCTTCTCTAAACGCTCGTATAAGTGTGAAAATGGTCAGCTCCATGTTGAGAATCAAGAACCAAAACTTAAACTGTGGGCTCTTATTCTTTTGTGCATCACACCATTCTTCCAATGTGATGGCTTTGTCCTCATCGTCTGTGTGTTCATCAAGGTATTTGCTGTAGGCTTTCTTCAAAAGTGTGTACAAGCTGCATGCTGTAATCTGGTGGGCTTGCCGAGTTTTAGTGACGTTTGTGGTTCACAAGCCGTTGGGGTATTTTTTAGATAAAAAGAGCTCATCCTTTTTACCACCCCGGCATTAGCAGTCCTTTTAAGGGGCAACAATGAATTATTTATCTACTATTTATTATTATCATACTTTATTAATTTATTCTTATTAACATTTATTAATCTTCTACTCTATTTATCAACTGAGGACTTATAGGCAGAAAGCAATGGTATTTATGACTGTTTATTAATGCTTCTTGATGCTGTAAGGGTATAAATAGTATTTATTTGTGCATGAAATCTACCTTATTCACCAGAGATGCACCAAAGAAGGCAAATATATCAATAATTTTGCACCAAGATGTGAAACATTGAGCGCTTTTATGGTTTAACATTGTTTTTCCATTAACTGGCGGCCATCTTGGAAATAATGGCCGCCATCTTGGAATTCTTGATGGCTAGCACTTTTTTCTTAAAACATGACCTACATAGCACATTCACACCAAATTTCATGCTTGCATCACCAAATGAATGATTCTAGTCAAAATCACACTTTGGCTGCTCCACTATTTGCTGATCATGGCGATACACAAACCCTTTCATCGTGTATAGGTATCCCCATTCAGAAAGGGATATATATAGATATATATATATATATATATATATATATATATATATATATATATATATATATATATATATATATATATGTGTGTGTGTGTGTGTGTGTGTGTGTGTATGTGTGTGTATTACAGATGTAAGCATCCTTAGCACGAAGATAACTCAATATATGGTAGTCTACATAAGGAAAATTGAAAGATGCTCATATGTAGAAATGCTCTACATTTTTGTCCGCCAATAGACCTCTTCTTGGAGCGTTTATTATGCAAAAAATTTATATATATATATATATATATATATATATATATATATATATATATATATATATATATATATATATATATATATATATATATATATATTACTTATCAGTCACAAAACTGCACGTGACATATATTAAAGGGTAAAATCCACAGGAAACAGGAAAGGAAAAGACCAGGTACCAAGCGCTTTCGTGTATTATATACACGAAAGCGCTTGGTACCTGGTCTTTTCCTTTCCTGTTTCCTGTGGATTTTACCCTTTAATATATATATATATATATATATATATATATATATTGCATATAAGTATACACAAAGTATAAATAAACTACAAGAATACATTACCAAATTGCAACTTGCAGTTACACATTCGATGTGTTTTGGCGCGCAAGTAAGTAGTCCTCTAGTGCCATCTACATCTCTCGCCAAATTGAGTTTATCCAGTATGTTTACAGGTGTTCCAGCAGCCAATACGCCTAAGTAACCGGAGGTGACGACTTGTTTACCTTGTCCCAAAAGTTGTTTGTGCAAGAAGAGTGACTTTTTCTCCGTCCCTTCGTCTTGAGGTGTCGGCCAGGTTGACATTCGTCGATAAGGAGAGAGAGAGAATGGAAGGGGGAGGTTGGTTGGTTTCCTTTTAACTTGCCTAATGGATTGATTAAGGTTATTTTTAGAAAGAATTTGGGATTTTAAGGTTATTTTCAGCAATGAATAGGGATTTTAAGGTTATTGTTTGTAAGGCGTAGAGATTCTAAGTTTTTTTTAGTAAAGTGCGATTTTTGAAGGTTACTTTCAATAAGTAGTAGCTATTATAAGGTTATTTTCAGTAAGGGATGGGGATTTTAAGTTTTTTTTTTTCAGTAGGGCATAGGGATTTTAAGGTTTTTTTCGGTAAAGTGTAATTTTTTATGGTGATTTTCAATAAGTAGTAGGAATTTTAAGGTTATTTTCAGTAAGGTGGTGGAATTCTAAGGTTATTTTCAGTAAAGCATAGGAATTTTAAGGTTATTATCAGTAAGGTGTTGGGATTTTAAGGTTATTTTTAGTAGGGTGTAGGAATTTTAAGTTTATTTTCAGTAAGGCGTATGGATTTTAAGTTTTTTCTGTAAGGCATAGTGAATATAAGGTTATTTTCAGTAAGGTGTAGGAATTTTATGGTTATTTCAGTGAAGTGTAGGAATTTTAAGGTTATTTTTAGTAAGGTGTAAGGAATATAAGGTTATTTTCATAGAGGTGTAGGAATTTTAAGGCTATTTTTAGGAAGGTGTAGGAATTTTAAGGATATTTTCAGAAAGCTGTAGGAATTTGAGGGTTATTTTCAGTGAGGTGTAGGGATTTTAAGGTTATTTTCCATAAGGCATAGTGAGTATAAGGTTATTTTCAGTAAGGTGTAGGAATTTCAAGGTTATTTTCCATAAGGCATAGTGAGTATAAGGTTATTTTCAGTAAGGTGTAGGAAATTTAAGGTTATTTTCAGTGAGGTGTAGGAATTTTAAGGTTATTTTCAGTAAAGTGTAAGGAATACAAGGTTATTTTCAGTGAAGTGTAGCAATTTCAAGGTTATTTTCATTGAGGTGGAGGAATTTTAAGGAGATTTTCAGTGAGTTGTAGGAATTTGAAGGTTATTTTCAGTAAGTTGTAGCGATTTCAAGGTTATTTCCAATAAGGCGTAGGGAGTTTAAGGTTTTTTCCGTAAGGCGTAGGAATTTGAAAGTTATTTTAAGTAAGATGTAGGAATTTTAAGGTTACTTTCAGAAAAACTTTGGGATTTCAAGTTTTTTGTTTAGTAAGGTGAAGGAATTTTAAGGTTATTTTCAGTAAGGTATAGGGATTTTAAGGTTATTTCAAGTAAGATGGAGGAATTTTAAAGTTATTTTCAGTAAGGCGTAGTATTTTAAGGTTATTTTAAGAAAGATGTAGGAATTTTAAAGTTAATTTCAGAAAAAGCTTTTTGTTCAGTAGGGGGAAGGAATTTTAATGTTATCTTCAGTAAGGTATAGGGACTTTAATGTTATTTTCAGCAAGTCGTATTACAGTATAGAGTATTGTACGATTTGTACATTTGGCTTCAGTAATTCCGGTACCCTTCACAGGAAACTAAGAAGACGTCTGCCAACTCGACATTGTAGCAGCTAATGGTTGGATTAGCAAAATATTAACTAATGGCAACGCTGCCTATGAAACAAAGTCGTTGAGCTTTTAGAAACCTTTTTAAAAGTATTTCTTACCAATTATACGAATTTTTTGTATAAGAAATGTATGGTTATTTGCTTAACAGCACATCTTAAAGTTGTGATGGCCGAGGTGGTAACGTTCCTGACTGGTGAACGCCAGACTGGGATTCGAGTCCCGCTCAAACTCGTTAAGTTATTCC
>NC_090749.1:73002409-73007409 GCF_036898095.1 Palaemon carinicauda
GTCTTGAGGGGAGCCTTGGGAATGTTTTGATTAGGCTTACCAGCTACCTGGCAAATGTGACAGGTCCGCACGAAACTGGAAATGTCCTTTCGCATCCCCGGCCAGTAAAAAAGTTCCAATACTTTTAGATAAGTCTTCCTGATACCTAGATGTCCTGCAAAACCATCATGAGCTAATTTGATGACACGATTCCGAACCGATGTAGGAAGGACTATTTGATGGGTTTCTGACCAGGACTGCAACTTATTGTGGGTAGGTGGTCTGTATGCTCTCATTAAAACTCCATCTTCAAAATAAAAGCATGGAGTGGTGTCTATATCTGTTTTGTCGGTAGCTGTGTAAAGTACATGAGAAAGAGTGTGATCCCGCTGTTGTGTCTGAATGAGTTCTTTTTTGTTCATGGCCTTGTTTATCAGATCATCCTTCCCAAAGGATGGAGGAGTAGTAGGTAAAGATGGAGTTAAGGATGAAGAATTAGCGGACGGAGAAGTTAAGACCTTACTTTGAGACCGGGTGACAGCACAGGGAGGGAAAAGGTGAGGAAGTCTTTCATCCAGATCATGTGTAGGACTAACAGGTAAAGGTTGGTCTACTGTCTTCACCGGAGGAACTGTTAAAGTACCTGCGAGATCATTACCTAGTAGAAACTGAATTTCGTGTACAGGCAAGGAGTCTTGACGTATGGCTACTTTAACAGGGGAGGACAGAAGGTCACATTCAAGATAAATTTCTGCTAGGGGATAAGATGTTTGACAAGTTAGATCAGACAGTAAAACTTTTTCACCGGTGTAAGAATAAGAAATGTTCTAAATGACATTGGATAATAGAATGGACTGAGCTGCACCCGTGTCTCTAAGTATAGTAATAGGGTACTTATGATCACCCTTACGTATCGACACAAATCCTTGAGAGATAAAAGGGTCAAATAGAGAGAGAGATTAGGACCAGGCACATTTGAGGCTGCTATTGGCTTGGAAGTAGTGACTGTGTGTTTGGTGTTAGAACTTTTGGACACTTTACACCCAGGATGACGACACTCTTGGATCATATGCCCGGGTTTCTTACAATAATTATAGGTTACTGGCTGGGGAGCAGGACGTGAACTGTTGCCTCCTAAACCTCGTCCCACTCCTGCAAGGTGTTCACCAGAGGGGGGGTCTCACACTGGGGCTCTGCCTACGAGCTCCACTTCCCCACGTGTCTATCATCAACGCCTGAGCATCCACTATCTCTGCTGCTCGGATCAGCTCCTTCTCACCCCTGTCCTCCACATATCTCACCAAGTGGAAGGGAAGATTATTCTTCCACTCCTCCAAGACAACAGCATTAAACAGTTCTGAAAATGTTGTTACATTAATAGCCTCAAGCCACTTTTTACACTGTCTTAATTTATCAGTGGCAAATTCAACATAAGTTTGGGTATGGGACTTGGTTAAAGATCTGAATTTCAGTCGGTAGCCGTCAGGAGTAAGAGCATAGGCATACAAGACCTGTTTCTTAAAATTAACAAAATCATAATCCTCGGGCCTGTCTAAACTGTTATATACCCGAAGAGCCTTTCCTGTTAATTTTGGGGTTAGGATGGTAAGCCATTCATCTTTTGGCCATTCTTGTTTGTTAGCAATAATATCGAAAGTTTTAAAGTACCCATCAACATCATCTTCAGAAAAGCCAGGAAGGAAGGAGGACATGTTACCTACATTTAATTTCAACTGTTTTTCCTGTATTTCTAGTACCTCTTCTTTGCTTTTTTCTGTTATGTCCACCTCTTTAGATTTAAACTCTAACTCTCTTTTTAGCTTCTCCCTTTCTAATGCAAGCCTTTCTCTTTCTAGTTTGAATCGTTCTCTTTGAGTTTCGATTTCTCTTTCGTTTTCTACTTCTAATCTGAGTTTTTCTCTTTCTTTTTTGCTTTCTAACAGTTCTCTTTGCATTTGTAATTGATACTCTAATTTCAATTTCTCCAGTTCTAAGGGATTGACTTCAGTAAATCGCTGATAAGGCCTAGCAGGTGACAGAACGGGAGGCGAGCGGTAACCCGCTGGTTCAGCCTGAGCGTCAGGTAACACCGAACTCGCCGGGGTTAAAGTATCTATGGCGACTGCCGCCAGTACCCCTTGGCTGACTAACTCTTCAACCACCACATTCTTAATCATTGTCTTATTTAGCTTATAGTGAATTTCAATGCCGTAATGATGTGCAATTTGCTTCCAATCGTCTTTTCTGAGAGTTCCTGCTAACTTATCCGAAGATGGATTAGCAACAAAGTCACCTAGGTTAAACGACATGGTTAATTATTAATAGTAAACAATAAAAAGAATACAGGGAAAGAATCAAATGAAATTATTGAACTAGCTGTAACTAGCACTCGATAGACAAGGACGGCCGGGTCGTAAAACAGAAACAGCCCTTCGATAACTAGACAGACCCTCATTAATGTCTCGTTATACCCTTAGTCCTATGCCTAAGATTATTGTTCGTGTGAGACTGAGACAAACACAAGTTTGTATAAACGATACTTGAAAAAGATACCTGATAAGGATTCATAGATGGAGTGTTCGCGTCTGAGTCACCGACAATCACATACCGCGTAAAGATACTTGAATAAGATTTTTAATGATAGTGGAGAAACTAGAGAGGCTTGGGGAAAAAAATGGACACTCCGATACTTGGAACGATAAATGATACTTGATATCAAGATACACAAACAATAATGATCCGTACACACGGAATGGAGGAGCGAAAGTAAGCACTTATTAGCTAACCCTAACGCTGATAAAGTTTACTAGTGAGGGCTGTAAACACTTGAAACTGAGTAAACTCTATGACTGCTACTTTCTGCACTTGATCTAACATGTGTGGTGTGGCGGTACAAAGTGCAGTACCAAAAGAGTTTTACCGTAAGAATTTAAACTACACATACCAACACTCATCATGGTTTACAATAAAAAAAAACACTTCACTTATCAGATACAAAAAACACATCAAAGCACTGAACAAAATCAAAGCACTGTCACTGTAAAAGAAAGTGATTAATGATTAACAGGACACAAGGGAGTAACAAATAACTGACAACGATCACAACTTAGCCATTACGTTCGGGCAAGCTAGAATCCTGGCAAGGTCGCCACTTGTCACAACTTGGGTGTTAGAATGTGAAATAAAAAGTTAAATATAATTGCATACCGAATAACCAAGGTATAACAAAATTAAAAGTGAAGATAAGCAAGGGAAACGCATGTAACTGTGGTATGCTGAGAATGGGAAGTTGAAATAATATTTCAGTAACATAACCTTAATCCAATTCAGCGCACAGTAAACATATACATATAAAGTAAACATAATACACAAAAATAATACACACAAATATAAAGATAATATAAGTGTCCTAATACTGGACAACACACTGGTGAGATAAGGAGATTACGAGGTACAGGTTACAAAATACTTAGCCGAAAAAGCCGACCAGCAGAGAAGTTCACAAAAACGATACAAAGACGATACACAATACAGGTGAGGGAGGCCGACTTGTAGCAGTGGGTAGCAGTAATGAGATGCCAGTGACTACCGACCCAGCTCAGACCCTGTATATATACAGGCCAGAAGCAGTCACGGCGTATCCTGATTGGCTTACGTTGAGGTGGGAGCAAGCAATCCCACTTGCGACTGCTAATTAGAAGACGTGACAAGTGCTCAAGTAATTAACAAACAACCTGCTTGCTGTGCAGGGAAGGCAGGCGGGGTGAAGGAGGATGGTGGCCGTGACAATATATATATATATATATATATATATATATATATATATATATATATATATATATATATATATATATATATTTATATATACACAGTATATGAGTGTGTGCGCGAGCGTGTGTGTCTGTATTTTTATTGTTTTTAATAATTCTGCCATTTTTCTGTTTTTTGAAATAATAATTCCAATCATAATGGTATGCGGTCCAATTACCTTCGCATTCCACAAACATTCAAGAAAAAGTGTTGAAACTGAAATTAAAGTTTTAACACAGATTTTCCATTTTCTTCATCTGGATAAACAGAACTCACAGACGGATCTCCATCCCGAGGTAAAACGGTCGGTTATTTCCCAAAGTTTGTTTATGAGGGATGAGACGAATGATGAAGTCGAAGATGGAAAAGGTTGATAGGAAATAGGTTGTAATTGAATTTGGAATGTTTCCAATACGATTCATTTTATGCTTCAAGTTTGTTGTTAACTGTTGCCAGGGAATTTTTGTCTGTATATTTGAGTGGGTGCTATATATATCTTGATAAAGACATCCTTATGGATATAGAATATTCACAACCACATCACCAATGCAGAATAAAACAACTGAATTACACTTTAAAGATACGTGAATCACAACACAAGCTTTTAAAGACCATTTGTCACACCATCCGAAGTGTCAATCGGTTTCACTTCACCCAAACTCTTCTACATTGGAGGCTGTATCAAATATTGCTATAACAAGCAGATTTCTCTCTCTCTCTCTCTCTCTCTCTCTCTCTCTCTCTCTCTCTCTCTCTCTCTCTCTCTCTCTCTCTCTCTCTCTCCAATGTTTTGTATATAAGGCAGTTTTCCTTTCATCTTTTATCTCTCTCTATATCTGTCAATATCTGCCGTCTCTTTGACAGTCTGCATCTCTCTCCAATGTTTTGTATATAAGGCAGTTTTCCTTTCATCATTTATATATCTCTAAATCTGTCAATATCTGCCGTCTCTTTGACAGTCTACAATTACTCGAGAGAGAGAGAGAGAGAGAGAGAGAGAGAGAGAGAGAGAGAGAGAGAGAGAGAGAGGAGAGAGAGAGAGTGCCCGTGACAAGTGTACGAAACAATAGTTGATAAGTTGAGAGAAGGGAGAAGTGTTGGAGTGTCCAATGTCATTAGAAAGTGTAAATGAAGAGACTTGTGTTGGGGGGGGGGGGGGGGAGAGGCGATTGTGGTCCTGTCGCTTGTGGCACCTTCCTTCTTGTTTGGTG
>NC_090749.1:73017409-73019909 GCF_036898095.1 Palaemon carinicauda
CTCACAGCGTGTCACACACACAGAGCGAAAGTGTCATCAGCACAAAACTATAGTGTGCCTCTCATAAAGAGAGTGTCAATCATCACAACTGATGACCTGACATTTATGGCACAGTGTTTGGGGCTGTCCATGTTTGGTTTGTGTTTAGATTAAGGGCCATTTCGCACATTCACGGGACCTGGGGGGGGGGGGGGGAGGCTGTTATTATGGGAGGGTAATTAGCGTGTGTGTTTTTCATGTTGGCGTATGGGTTAACTTTGATTAATAGGTAGGACTGGATGTCTTTGTTTTCTGATGTCTTTGCTTGTTTGTTTGCTGGGAAATGGTATTTTTGTTACACACATTTATCTATCTATCTATCTATCTATCTATCTATCTCTTGCTTGAGGGTACACTCGAGCACACTCTTCTATCTTGTTTCTCTTCCTCTGGTTTTGTTGAAGTTTTTATAGTTTATATAGGATATATTTATTTTAGTGTCGTTACTGTTCTTGAAATATTCTGTTTTCCTTGTTTTCTTTCCTCACTGGACTATTTTTCCTGTTGGAGCCCTTGGGGTTGTTTTATCTGGCTTTTCCAATTAGGGTTTTATCTTAGGAATTAAAAATGATAATAATTATATCTATCTATAGCAGAGGACTATGAAGTGTGAAGTAGGAGACGAGGAATAAAAAAGGTATTGATTTAAATGCTCAAGATAGATACGACTGGTGAAATCTATCCGGGGCGTAGGCGATGATGGTGATATATATATATATATATATATATATATATATATATATATATATATATATATATATATATATATATATATATATATATACATACATAAATTTTGTGTGTGTATAATATTGGGGTTATATGTCTGTACATGTATTATATCAGTTTATCTTTCGTCATACTGTAAACTAACAATTTTAAATTCAATGAAAAATATAGTTTCTGTTTCTTATATCTGATTTTGATAGAACCACATACTATATATAATATAGAACAAGTGGTTGAATATGTTTGTTTGTGTGTGTATATATATATATATATATATATATATATATATATATATATATATATATATATATATATATATATATATATATATTTATTTAATCTATATCTATTTGTGTGTACATTCATAAGCTTAAATCCACATGTAACAAACAACAATCACGCATTCCTAATTCAGTCACTGACGCACAGTCATAATTGCGACCAACCACTAAACGCTCCTCCTCCTCCTCCTCCTCCTCCTTCTCCTTCCCCTCCTCTTCCTCCTCCTTCCCCTCCTCCTCCTCCTCCTCCTCCTCCTTCTCCGCCTTCTCCTTCCCCTTCCCCTCCTCCTCTTCCTCCCCCTAGCCACCTGGGGACCTACCTACCTACTAGATCACACTTGACCCGTGTCAAGACCAGCCACGGTTTCACTTCTTCGAAAAGGGTCATAAAATTCCTTCCGAACACGACAATAAGCCATTGCGAGGCCTGAGAGATATTGGTTGTTAACTGGAGGAACCTGTACATTATAATGATAGAGGTCGCGTGGTTATTGCTTGTGGATATATATATATATATATATATATATATATATATATATATATATATATATATATATATATATATATATATACTGTATATATATATAGATATATATATATATATATATATATATATATATATATATATATATATATATATATATAGATATATATATATATATATATATATATATATATATATATATATACAGATAGATTTATGTATAGATATATATATATATATATATATATATATATCTATATCTATATCTATATATATATATCTATATATATATATATATATATATATATATATATATATATATATATATATTTCTAAGTTGGGGATTTCTTAACGTGGTGAAAGAGTTTGTGCATTATGATCAACAAAGCTGCATTAGTCAGGGACACCAATACTACGTTGGTTTGCTGTGTGCAATCAAAAAAGAATCTCACTGCCCTTCGTGGTGAGGAAAACTGGCCAAACCCCAATTATTATTATTATTAATATCATTATTATTAATTGAGATGTCCGTGGCCTTTGTCTTCCAGTGGACCAGACATTTTTTTTCATTTGTTATTGTGGCTACTTGTGTTTATATATATATATATATATATATATATATATATATATATATATATATATATATATATATATATATATATATATATATATATATATGTATGATAAATTTTTGCACATTTAAACGTGTTTCTTTCATATTTCAAATAAGCCATATATATCAATACATTAAAGTCTGGATTCTCTTAACGACCTGGGGATCAGAGTCCCAGGCGGAACCGCCCAAAGACTATGATATCGGACCAGCGGGGATTTGAACCCTCGTCCGGGATATCTGTATGCCAGTGACCATACCACTCGGCCACGAAGAAAGATATAAGTCAATGACAATTCTTCTATACATATACCTGTCAAATTCAGGTTTTCTGTACGTAGAATTGAAATCAAC
>NC_090749.1:73024909-73029909 GCF_036898095.1 Palaemon carinicauda
TATATATATATATATATATATATATATATATATATATATATATATATATACATATATGTATTTGCAAATATATATATATATATATATATATATATATATATATATATATATGTATACATATATATATATATATATATATATATATATATATATATATATATATATATATACACACATATATATATATATATATATATATATATATATATATATACACACATATATATATATATACATACATATATATACATACACATATATATATATATATATATATATATATATATATATATATATATATATATATATATATATATATTTATATATATATGCACATATATATATATATATATATATATATATATATATATATATATATATATATATATATATATATATATATATATATATATATATATATATATATATTATTATCATTTTTATTACTATCCAAGCTACAACCCTAGTTGGAAAAGCAAGATGCTATAAGCCCAAGGGCTCCAACAGGGAAAAATAGCCCTGTGAGGAAAGGAAATAAGGAAATAAATAAATGAAGAGAACAAATTAACAATAAATCATTCTAAAATAAGTAACAACGTCAAAACAGACATGTCATATATAAACTATTAACAACATCAAAAACAAATATGTCATAAATAAACTATAAAAAGACTCATGTCCGCCTGGTCAACAAAAAAGCATTTGCTCCAACTTTGAACTTTTGAAGTTCTACTGATTCAACCACCCGATTAGGAAGATCATTCCTCAACTTGGTAACAGCTGGAATAAAACTTCTAGAGTACTGCGTAGTATTGAGCCTCGTAATGGAGAAGGCCTGGCTTTTAGAATTAACTGCCTGCCTAGTATTACGAACAGGATAGAATTGTCCAGGGAGATCTGAATGTAAAGGATGGTCAGAGTTATGAAAAATCTTATGCAACATGCATAATGAGCTAATTGAACGACGGTGCCAGAGATTAATATCTAAATCAGGAATAAGAAATTTAATAGACCGTAAGTTTCTGTCCAACAAATTAAGATGAGAATCAGCAGCTGAAGACCAGACAGGAGAACAATACTCAAAACAAGGTAGAATAAAAGAATTAAAACACTTATTCAGAATAGATTGATCACCGAATATCTTAAAAGACTTTCTCAATAAGCTAATTTTTTGTGCAATTGAAGAAGACACAGACCTTATATGTTTCTCAAAAGTAAATTTGCTGTCGAGAATCACACCTAAAATTTTGAAAGAGTCATACAAATTTAAAGAAACATTATCAATACTGAGATCCGGATATTGAGGAGCCACTGTCCTTGACCTACTTACAATCATACTTTGAGTTTTGTTAGGATTCAACTTCATACCCCATAATTTGCACCATGCACTAATTCTAGCTAAATCTCTATTAAGGGATTCACCAACCCTAGATCTACATTCAGGGAATGGTATTGATGCAAAGAGAGTAGCATCATCTGCATATGTAACAAGCTTGTTTTCTAGGCCAAACCACATGTCATGTGTATATAGTATGAAAAGTAATGGGCCAAGAACACTACCCTGTGGAACACCGGATATCACATTCCTATAATCACTATGGTGCCCATCAACAACAACTCTTTGAGATCTATTACTTAAAAAATCAATAATAATGCTAAGAAACGACCCACCCACTCCCAACTGTTTCAGTTTGAAAACAAGGGCCTCATGATTAACACGGTCAAAGGCAGCACTAAAATCAAGGCCAATCATACGAACTTCCCGACCACAATCAAGGGATTTCTGTACAGCATTGGAGATTGTGAGAAGGGCATCACATGCTCCAAGGCCTTTACGAAAACCAAATTGCAAACTAGGGAATAGATGATTACCTTCAGCAAACCTATTAAGACATTTGGCCAGAAGACGTTCAAAAACTTTAAATAAAATGGGAGTTATGGAAATTGGGTGGTAATCAGCGGGATTTGAGCTACCACAAACACATTTACATAGAGGAGTAACATTACCAATTCTCCAACTAGTGCTAAAACCTCCTCTTCTTGCTAACTTGCGCAAAATAACAGATAACTTTGGAGCTAAGAAATCTGCTGTCTTTATAAAAAACAAAGGAAAAATACCATTTGGGTCTACACCTCCATAAGCATCAAGGTCCACCAACAGAGCTTTAATCTCACGAGATCGAAAAGCTAAACTAGTTAGTTTACCCTCAGGAAAACAGGAATGAGGAAGTTCAAGTTTTTCATTACTCTATTCACTGTCAAAAACATCAGCCAAAAGGGTTGCCTTTTCCTTTGGACGGTGAGTGACAGAGCCATCTTGTTTAAGTAAAGGAGGAACTGTTGCATCTACACCAAAGAGTGCAGATTTAAGGGTAGACCACCATATATGTTCCTGAGTTGTACCAGAATGTGTTTCTTTTATGGTTAAATTGTACTCCTTTTCAGTTGAGGCATAAACTCTCTGAGCAAAAGCTCGAAGCTGAGTATAGTTGTTCCAGGTCAAATCTGATCTGTTACCCTTCCAAAGATGATAGGCCTCCTGTTTCTCCAAATAAGCACGTCTACAATCATCATTGAACCACGGTTTGTCCTTCACTCGGTACCTTAGCACACGAGAAGGGATACGCCTATCAATCATGTTGACTAGATTCTCATTCAAAGGGACAACAGGATCTACACTATTATTAATTGTGACCAATTCAAGCACAAAAGATCATGTAAAATCCCATTCCAGTGTGCTTGGGATTTCATATAAATTTTACAAGAATATGATATATCAGGGACAGGCTGCTCAGTCTTCACTAATAATGAAATCAAGGCATGATCAGATGTCCCGACTGGAGAACCAACCTTACTAGTTATAACGCCAGGGGAGTCAGTGTATACGAGGTCCAAGCAATTACCAGACCTGTGAGTAGCTTCATTTATGATTTGCACACAGCCTGATTCAGAGGCAAAGTCTAAAGCTCTTAAGCCATGGCGATCGGTAGGAGAGATAGAACTTAACCACTCCCTATGATGAGCATTAAAATCACCAACAAAGACAAAAGAAGCCTTTCTATCATCTTCTTGTATCTTAGCCATAATGGTAAGAAGACAATCGAAGATAGAATCATCTATGTCTGGATTCCGGTAGATTGAACACAAATAAAAGTTGTTATGCCTGCCACAAACTTTTATTACCTGAATCTCATGACATCCACATTGATAGCAGGACTTATGAGAAGCAGGGTACTCGGTCCTAATATACACCGCCATTCCCCTGGCCCTAGGGATGGCATCAGGTTTCAACATTATTGGCTTCTTAAAACCAGTTATAAGGAGCTCAGATGAGTGCCTCATATTAGAAACCAAAGTTTCTGAGCACAAAAGAATATCATACTGTCTGGACGCAACTGTAAGGTCTTGGATATTTGCATGAAGACCACGAATATTGCAATACAGAAGACGACATTGACGAAATCTAGGACGTACTGGT
This sequence comes from Palaemon carinicauda, assembly GCF_036898095.1. Classification (NCBI taxonomy): domain Eukaryota; kingdom Metazoa; phylum Arthropoda; class Malacostraca; order Decapoda; family Palaemonidae; genus Palaemon; species Palaemon carinicauda. The sequence goes on from NC_090749.1 coordinate 73,028,388, forward strand.
CCCGGATTTCGCTCAATGTCTCCAGACAGCATGAGAATTAATAGAAATAAAAAAGAGACATCATACTTAAAAACTAGATTAACAAGAATTATAACAAAAACAATACGTACAGAATTATAAACAAAGTGATTGATGATACCCATAGACTATAGTAAAAAGTCGGAAAAACTGGTCAACATGGAGGAGCCGATACACCATGCAAGGCTAAATACCCTCCAGGATAGCCACTTCAACTGAAGGGAGGACAGTAAGGATGGTTTTGAGAAGAAAAATAATCAGAAAAAGGAAAAGACAACCTCTTGATAAACCACCAGGCATCCATGGCCCTTCTATTAAGCCTGCCCAACACACCATTTCAAAAAAAAACAAGAGGAAGAAAAAAAAAGAAAAAAAGAAATAAATAAGATAGAATAGAGTGCCTGAGTGTACCCTCAAGCAAGAGAACTCCAACCCAAGACAGTGGAAGACCGTGGCACAGAGGCTATGGCACTACCCAAGACAAGAGAACAGTGGTTTAATTTTGGAGTGTCCTTCTCCTAGAGGAGCTGCTTACCACAACTAAAGAGTCTCTTCTACCCTTACCAAGAGGAAAGTACACTGAACAAATTGCAGTACAGTAATTAACCCCTTGGGTGAAGAAGTGTTAAGTATCTCATTGTTGTCAGGTGTATGAGGAAAGACGAGAATAAGTAAAGAATTGGCCAAACTATTCTGTGTAAGTGTAGGCAAAGAAAAAATAAGCCGTGACCAGAGAGAGGGATCCAATGCATTACTGTCTGGCCAGTCAAAGGATCCAATACCTCTCTAGTGGTAGTATCTCAACGGGCGGCTGGTGCCCTGGCCAACCTACTACCTGTATATATATATATATATATATATATATACATATATATATATATATATATATATATATATATATATATATATGTATATATATATATATATATATATATATATATATATATATATATATTTTATATGCATATGTATACATAAGTATATATGACTGTATGACGTATAAAGTTTTGCATAATCTGTTAATACAAAGTTAAAACTAATTCACTACCGGACAAATCTAATAATGCAACTACCCTCTCTCTCTCTCTCTCTCTCTCTCTCTCTCTCTCTCTCTCTCTCTCCTTGATGTACCTGATAGTTAATTACTACAAACGTATCAACATAAACTTACTTAACCTTATGGAAGTTATGACCCAGGTAGGATTTGTGATTAGGCCTAATTCTATTAGGCCTAAGTGTATTTTGTGGAAACAATTGGGATTTTCTATTATTGGCTGAATCTCTTGATTGGGATTACTTGGGATTAGTTCTTGGTGCGTTTCGGATTGGTATTGGAGTTGTTTTTCTTGTTTTCTTTGTTGAAATTGAGACAGGTGAGGCGTGAGTTAATTGAGAGAGAGAGAGAGAGAGAGAGAGAGAGAGAGAGAGAGAGAGAGAGAGAGAGAGAGAGAGAGAGAGAGAGAGTGGTTGCACCGCTACCTGCACTCACTGTACAGCTTCTACA
>NC_090749.1:73044909-73047409 GCF_036898095.1 Palaemon carinicauda
ATATATATATATATATATATATATATATATATATATATATATATATATATATATATATATATATATATATATATATATATATATACCCACACTTTACGTTTATTATAAACATATGTGCACACATCATATGTATACCCTAGGCTAATATATATTTATATATATGTATATATATATATATATATATATATATATATATATATATATATATATATATATATATATATATATATATATATTATCTGTATATGCATTTGTCTATATTTGTATTTAAAATTAAAATTTTCCCTTTTTTTTCCAGGTAAGTGTTGTCTATCTGTTGACTGCTGTGGTCCTGTCATTTAAGGTAAACCTGTCGTTATTTTGAGAAACCTCACGATTGTTAAGTTGAACTGAAAAAAAATAGTTTAATTAGTGTAGGGAAACTGACAGGTTTCTTTCCGTCTAATTTAGTAATTGATTTCAGTCGTTTTATGTAATATTCTTTTGGGTTATTTCTGTTAACCTTTTTATATTCTATCAAATAATTTTTCTAAAATTATAATACGTTTTTATGGGAATCGATTTATATAACTATGTAACGGACTTTTTTTTATTCATATTGTGTGATTCATTTCATAATTTTTGATTAATAGATTGCAAAGAGTTGTTGATGGGTACCGAAGTGAGTATGATAATGTGACATCTGGTGTTCCATAGTGTTGTGTTCTTAGCCGATTACTTTTCATACCATATACATGGGACATGTGCTTTGGCCCAGAAAAAAACTTCTTTGCTTATGCAGATGATGCTACTCTCTTTGCATCAATTTCATTTTTAGAATGTAGATTTAGCGTTGCTGAATCCCTTAATAGAGATCTAGGTAAAATTAGTGACGTTGCAAATTATGGGTTTATGAAGTTGCATCCTAACAAAACTCAAAGTATGTTTGTAAGTAGGTCGAGGACAGTGGCTCCTCAACAGCCAGATCTCAGCATTGATAATGTTCCTTAACTCTTTATGACTCAAAAATTTCAGGTGTGATTTTTATAGCAATTTTACTTTTGAGAAATACATTTGGTGTCTTCCATCTTCAATTGCATATAAAATTGTCTTATTGAAAAGTCATTTTAGATTTCCGGTGGTCAATCAACGAGAATTTGAAGAGGTGTTTTGATTCTTTCATTCTACTTTGTTTCAAGTATTGTTCTCCTGTCTGGTCTTCAGCTACTGATTCTCATCTTAATTTGTTAGACAGGAACTTGCAATCTATTAAATCTCTTATTCCTGATCTAGATATTAATCTTTGGCACCGTCGTTCAATTAGTTCATTACGCATGTTGCATAAGATTTTTCATAACTCTGACCATCCTTTACATTCAGATCTTCCCAGACAGTAACATCCTGCACGCAATAGTAGGTATTCAATTAATTCTAATTGTCAGGCCTTCTCCATCATGAGCCTCAATACTACACCGTATTCTAGAAGTTTTATTCCACCTGTGACAGAGTTGTGCAATGATCTTCCTAATCGGGTAGTTTAATTGGTGAAACTTCAAAAATTCAAATTTGCTGCGAATGTTTTTATGTTGAACAGGATGACATAAGACTTTTTATAGTCTATATATGAATTTTCTAATTTAGCTATTATAGAACATATCTATATTACCGCTGTTACTGACCTTAATATATTTTATATTATCATTCATTATTTTTCTTGTAGTTTATCTATTCCCTTATTTCCTATCCTCACTGGGCTATTTTACCCTGTTGGAGCCCTTAGGTTTATAACATCCTGCTTTTTCAACTAGGGTCGTAGCTTAGCTACTACTACTACTACTACTAGTACTTTTATTATTATGATTATTACTTGCTAACCTACAACCCTAGTTGGAAAAGCAGGATGCTATAAGCCCAATGGCTCCAACAGGGAAAATAACCCAGTGAGGAAAGGAAACAAGGAAAAACTATAAGAAGTTGAGAAACAATAACAACATTGAAATAAATATTTCATATATAAACTATGAAAACTTGAAAATAACAAGAGGAATAGAGACAAGATAGAATAGTGTGCCGGAGTGTACCCTCAAGTAAGAGGGTACCACTACTGCTACTAATATTAATATTATTATCAATAGTAATAGTAATAGTAATAGTAATAGTAATGCCTCAAGTCAAATCTAGAAAGTCACACTCCTCTAAAAAGAGTAACAATAAAATCTGACTTATTGATATAAGCGTTTCTATAATTGTATGACGGTTCGCCGAAAAAAAAACTTTTTACCACCATTTCTCTCTTATTGTTTTTTCTTCCTCTGATTTATATCTATTCCAACTGTAATTTACCCTTTTATTGGGAGGGCTTTTTGTTATGGTTTTTCAGAACCCAAAGAATCTATGTCATTTTGTTCTTGATTTTTTTTGCGATGATATTTTTTTTCTACTAAACGATTTTGTTCGTGAATGACCGAGTATGATAATGGCTGGTTGATATGGGGCTTGATTAAGTGTTTTTTGTGTACTC
>NC_090749.1:73052409-73072409 GCF_036898095.1 Palaemon carinicauda
TAGTAGTTATTATCAGCTTCTTGATCATTTTCACAGATGCTTCTGCATGTCCATTTGCCTTCGGATTATATGGCGAAGTAATGCGATGTTCTACTCCCCAACGAGATAAAAAACGTCTCAAAGCTGATGCAGCAAACTGTGGTCCTCCATCAGTCTTCAACAACACAGGAACACCAGTATTTGAAAATATAGCCCTCAATGATCGGAATAGATTAGCTGCAGAAGCTATACCCTGACAAGAAGATATACAAGGCCACCCAGACAACCTATCAACATAAACAACATAAGTTCGACCCATGGCATGAAAATAATCTGCAGATACAGATTCAAAAACTCTATTTGGTTGATCTTCTTCTTGCCATAAAGGTTCGTTCCTTTGATTTGGTAGAAGAGAACGGCATTTGATACAAGAAAAAACTATATTCTCAATATCTCTGTCAATTTTAGGCTAATAAACAGTTTGCCACGCCCTCCTTTTAGTGCGGTCAATTCCCTGATGACCATCATGAAGACATTCAAGGGTTTCAAGTCGAAGTCTCTTGGGTATAAGATCTCTTGCTTCATAAACAATTAGGTCATCATCTACAGCAAGCATATACGTATATTCCAGAAAGGTCTGAGTTCTACTTCCAAATTATGGCAGTGTTCAGGAAAACCTTTCATTATAATCTCCCGAAGAGAATTGTATTCTGCATCCTGTTCAGCAGCAGCACGTATCTTTTCCAGTGTTTTGTCCTTCAGAGGTGTTAGAAGTACGCCATCTTCATGCATGTCGAGGGCATTCACCATTGCAACATGCAAAGGATCAGTGTATCCATTGTCTTTCAAAAAATTTTCTTCTTTAGGATCCTGAACTGGTGCACGTGATAAAGCATCCGGAATACAATGAGCACTTCCTTTTTGCCAGTGAACAGTAAAACTAAAATTACTTAGTTTCTCATGCGTTGAAGTCTTGGGTTTTCAATCTCACCAAGTGATTTACTGATAAGAATTGGTATCAATGGCCTATGATCTATCACAACATTAAAATGAGGTAATCCAGCCAAGTAAGTATGACATTTCTTTATTGACCATAATACGGCTGTCATTTCCAGCTCTATCACAGATTATCTTGTTTAAACATCTGAAAGGAATCTTGAGCCACATTGCGTTAGTTTCTAGTCCGTTCCATGCTTTTGAAGTAAAGCAAATCCCAGACCATGCAGTCGTGACGCATCTGTCTGCAACATGGTTGGCAAAGTTGCATCAAAATGTGCAAGTACAGGGGATGCAGTAAGTGCTTCCTTCACTCTCCTAAATGACAAATCATGTTGTGCAGTCCAACACCATTCATTACGCTGCTTCAGTAAATCTCTGAGTGGTTGTGCTTCACGTGCAATCACTGAAGAAAAACTTCCAAGCTGATTAACAAGTCCCATAAAAGATCGAAGATCTGTTATATTTTGTGGCACAGGAAAGTCTGCAATAGCCATCACTTTGCGAGAATCAACTGTGTAGCCATGACTTGAGATTTTATATCCACAAAAATCAACAACACGTTTTGCAAAGCAAATTTTCTGATCATTAAGTGTTATCCCATATTCATCACATCTTTGCAAGATAGAAACAATATGGGCTAGGTGATCCTTATAAGAATAATCATACACAAGAATATCATCAACTATCCTCACAGTTTGTGGTATATCACCAAGAGCTTGGTCTCCTCTTCGATTGTATTCATCTCCTGAAGAAATAAGTCCCATTACTGCTCTCTTGAATTTATAGCGACCCCATGGGGTGATAAAACATGTGAGATCCTGATCTTCTTCTGCAATTTTGATTTGGAAATATCCCATTTTCGCATCTAGTGTAGAGAACCACATTGCTCCGGTGCTTATCGAAGCTACTGCATCATGTGGTGATCGTACAGTTTAAGTGGGTCTACATACATACCTATTAAGCTTAGTAAGATCAACACACAATCTTACTCCATTTTTGCTAAAAAAGCAACAGGCACTATAGGATGACACCATTCTGTTGGATGCTCAACCTTACAGATAACATCCTTCTCTAAAAGTAAATCAAGCTGATCCTTTATTTCAGACCTCCAGCTGTATGGTATAGTGCGCGGGGCTGTCACAGCAAATGGTCTTACATTTTCGGAAAACTTTATATGCATAGGACCTCCATGCATCTCCCTCAGTATTTTTGTGGCACCAAATACCCGAGGAAATGCTGATAACAAAGCTGCAGCATGTTCTGCCCTTTCTCCTTCAGTTGGATCACGTTCATGAGGCCACCTTGGAAGTGCAACAGGAGAATGAACTTTCCTACAAGTAGAGTCTTCTTTCTCTTTGTAGTCCTTTAAGCGCTTTTCTTCATCTGGATTTACAGACAATCCTACGGGAAGAGAATTAATTTGAGCAGGAAAATCCTCCGGTAGAATTCCTAAAGCAATAGAATCAAACCAGCTCAATCAAGCTTCCTTTACTACTTTCACCACAGTTATTTCAGCTTTAGTTTGTCGATCACCAAGCGAAAGGTGTGAAGTGAAAGCTCCTATACAATTAAGGGTCTGGTAACCAGCAGAACAAAGCTTTCAAATTTTAGAAGGTTCGAGCATATAGGGATATATACCAAGAGATCTCGCTATATTGAGGCCCATGACTGTAGCTTCTGTTCCCGAATCCGGTGTCCATAATATAGACGAGTTCCCTGCAGGATGAGTAATGTGAATCTGAACTTTCGGGGTTGCTTGAGAAATGGCACTGTTAACATACACATCACTTACGATCCTATGTACATCCCTGTTAAGTTTACTACCAGTTGATTTTAGCTTTGAATCTTTACTCTTTTCCAGCAAAGAAGAAGTTTCCTTCCCTGTTGACCTACACACAGCAGCAAAATGTCCAATCTTTCCGCATTGGGAACACTTTTTGTCCCTTGCCTTACAAACATTCATGTCAGAATGTCTATCTCTTCCACATCTGAAGCATCTTTCCTATTTATATAAACTGTTGGGTGCTTTCTTGTAGTCCCTTTTGTACCGTGAAACTTTTGATATAATGTCTGGGATCATTCCTCGTATTGTAGCGCTATTCTCATTGGCACTCTCAGAAGCTCGACAGATATCTACAGCCTTCTGCAGATTCAGGTCCTTCTCTTCTAGCATACGTTTTAGAGCTTGTTCATCACGAGTGCCAACAACAAAACGGTCTCTCAATCTATTGTCCATACACGATGAACAAAAATCGCAGAATGCTGCAATTTCCCGGATACCACAAAGGAAATCGTCGAAACTCTCACTAGTTTCTTGTTTTCTGAGGTAAAATTCTCTCCTGTCGACGATTACATTCCGTTGACCTCGTAAGTGACTTTCCATGGCATTAAGTATTGTTTCAAGATCTGCATCAGCCGGAAAAGAGAGCCCATATCGCAATGTTCGTGTCCAGTCTTCATCTAAAACAGAAGCGAGAACCGACCTTTGCTCAGCAGGCGATAATGATTTAATTTCAGTCAGCATTGCATAACCTTCAAATTTATGCCGCCAAGCATCGAACTCCTTCAAAGAGACTGACGATGACAGGTGAGGTGCAGGTGTGGCACTATGAGGAATTTTATACCGGCACTGTGCATCATTTTGCGAAATTTCAGCACCTCCACTTCGTTGACGATTTTCGTTAACATTTCCATTTTGAGCACTCATCATAGTTTCTAACATCATAGCTAAACGTTCTTCCCTCTTCTGAGCCATATCCGCTTGCTTCGCCAGCAGCTCCATCAATTGTTCTAGTTGCTCTTCCATCGTGTCAATCAAATCTTAAATTCTGAATCACTTCTGACTACGATCATTCCACCAGTAGATCCTAGTCACTGCGCCATCTTTAGTCTCTGTTTAGTCGGCAATTTGTTTAGTAACCTCTTATTAAAGAGACCTATCGTTGTTCGTGTTTCTTTGCCAGCCTACAAGAGATTAAACAAACATTACTTGTCCTCAAACACGTTCATTATGTCTCCAGTGTTATCACACTAGAACCTGGACCTCAGGGGCTAACTGTTTTAGGATAGAAAGAAGAAAATCTAAGTATTGCGTAGGAGTTTCCCACAATATGAATCATGAAATATCATACAACGTTTAAATACCTTTTTGGGAAAATCGAAAGATGAAATTGAAAATATTGAGTAAAATACTATAATTTTGAAAATTACATATCTTTCACTGGCCCCTCGAAGACTAAAATAGCCTTCATAAATGTTGAGAATGATGCAGTGCCCGGCCTGTTTAGCCATGTGAAGCTGTATAACAGCGAAAACACTAGAAAATTAGTCTGTGAGTGTAGACCTCTGCCACGGCATTTTATTTCTCGAAACCAGCTTGCCTTTCATGGACAATTTAGACTGTAGGCGTATTTGAAGTGTTTGTGACAGCCATATGCGAACCTGCGATTAAGGTTAGGGATAATTTATTCGATATTTTGCTCGATCTTGACCTTGACCTTTGACAGAACACTTTCAAAATTGAATCACCTCCACATCTCAACATAGCAGTTAATCCCTGAAAGTTTCACTACTCTGAGTAAAATTGTGGCCATGAGGTTTTTCACAAACAGACAAACAAGGTCGAAAACATAACCTCCTCCCGACTTCGTTGGCGAAGGTAATAATGCTCTGCCGGGTTGAAATCCAACTCCATTGAGGTTTGATTCATACATATTTCATTGGAATATTAATAGTCTTAAAACTCATTTGCATCAAAGGGAAATTCAAAGACTATTGAAAAACTCTAACCCCATTGAATAAGCCTACAGCGTACTATCAATACTGTTCACTCAATAGGAAATTACACCATAGTTGTGGAATGATCTTCCTTATCGGGTTGTTCAATCGATTGAATTTCAAAAGTTCAAAGTTGCAGCTAATTTTTTTATGTTGGACAGGCTGACATAAGTCTTTTTATAGTTTATTTATGACATATCTGTTTTGATGTTGTTGCTGTTTTGAAATATTTTATTGTTATTTTTTCTCAGATCGTTTATTTATTTCCTTAGTTCTTTTCCTCACTGGGCTATTTTTCCCTTTTGGTGCCCTTGGGCTAGTACAATCTTGCTTTTCCAACTAGGTTTATAGCTTACCTAATATTAATAATAATAATAATGATAATAATGATAATAATAATGATAATAATAATAATGATAATAGTAATTACTACTACTACTACTACTACTACTACTAATTATTATTATTATTATTATTATTATTATTATTATTATTATTATTATAACATCTCCCTCTGTCCCTTTTACGATGCCAAGATATTCAACACTTAAGAATTTCAATCATCTATAATTAAATTTCATGTTAATAGTAACTCACTTAATATATATGATGTGTACAATCAACTCTAATTTGTAACTATAATTCATAAAACTTATAAGAATTGCCAAATATGGAATATCTCTTATTATTTGGAGACTTCAATTCCAATAGTCCCCTCTGGGACACTAATTGATTTATTGCTGATACAAATGGTTCCAAGGATGAACAAATACTGAATGATCATACTGTTGAAACTCTCATAGAACATTTTCCTTAATAGACTTAACTTTATTCTTACAATATTGTTGATAGGTTTGAATGGAACGTTTTAGACGGTCTTTATGGCAGTTACTGTTTCTTTATTTTGATAATCACGTTTGGACATACACCAACTCCTCCTCCTATTCAACAGTATAATACAAGTACAGCTGATTGGAACAAGTTCAAGTTTAGTCATTTACAAGATCATGATCAAGCACACGATTTCTTTGTAAGTTTCATCACACAAGCAGCTGATAAATATATTCCTTTGGGTAATGCCCGGCCAATGAAATACTCTGTCCCGTGCTAGTAACCAAATTGATTAAAGAAAACGTGCAATTGGATGGAAACTAGAAACCTTAAATAGAATAGTTAGAAACTTAGCACTGGTTGTGGTGGCCGATGTGGTAACGTCCCTGACTGGTGAATACCAGACTGGGACTCGAATCACGCTCAAACTCGTTAGTTTCTCTGGTCGCTGCAATCTCACCATTCTTGTGAGCTAAGGATGTGGGGTTTGGGGTAACCTTTAGGTCTATCGGCTGAGTCATCAGCAGCCACTGCCTGACCCTCCTTGGTTCTAGCTTAGCTGGAGAGGGGGCTTGGGCGCTGATCATATGTATATATGGTCAGTATCTAGAGCATTATCCTGCTTGATAGGGCAATGTCACTGTCCCTTGCCTCTGCCATTCATGACTGGCCTTTAAATCTTTAATGCTGAGAAATACTATAAAAAAAATCGTTGATAAAGCCATAGAAATTAGTGTATTGAAACGAAAAAAAAGAGTGATAAAAAGGAGGATAATATCTTGGCAAAATATATTTCTAGTATATCAGAAATTTAGAAAAATGAATGGTTCCCGTAGCAGACATGCAAGACATTATTTAATGCATAACGGCTCTCTCGTACATGAAACCCCGACAATCCCAAATATTATTGTGTGCAATATTGAAAAAAAAAGCAATATTAGTAATTTAGATGTCCATTTCCGATCTATCAACAGATGAGAAGAAACAACGCTATTGAATTTCGATGTTTTGGAAGACATTCATTGCAATAAAATATTTACTCAACAAGAGTCATTTTGCTTTTATCTAACTCTAGTTGAACAATTCCTGGTAAAGATGATGTAAATTTTGATATAATAAGGAATCTAACCCCCTTTGGCTAAGGTGTATCTATCACATTTTTGTAGTCTTTAGACCTAGCGTCTATTTCTAATGCCATTGAAATAAGCAATTTTTATATTTTTATAAAAAGATCCCAGTTATCCAAACAATCACAGAGCAATTTCACTCACCAACTCTATTGGTGTCTACTTTGTAATAACATTTCATCAGCTTCGCAGTTGGGCTTACAAACAAAATACTCCACTATTAAGTCTCTTACACAATTGGAAAATTATATACGTTTTGAAAGAAAGATAAATATAATAGCCATATGTTCTGACATTCAGAATGCATACGACGACACTTGAGTCATTCACTGTTGAAATCTTGTGACATCACAATGGGGATCGAGGATAATTTCATGGTATGGACAACATCTATTCACAATCTTTCAAGCTTGACTGTGGTGTACCCACAATTTTCAATTAATGCCATAGTGACTCAAATACCACAAGGAGTACAAAGTGGCATTTATGTGTACGACCTTGCAATATACTGCTCTTCAAATAATCTTCATCAATTGCAAAACAGTCTTCATAATGCTACTCAAAATATGCAAGTTTGGACTGCGTCTATTGGGTTCAGACTATATATAGAAACTCTAGCTATATTGTTTTATAAAAATAGCAGATGGAACCAAAAACAAGATATAAATCTCAAATTGGGCGATGCTCAAATCCATTTCCACAAAAATTGAATAACCTTCTTCCCATGCATCGAGATTTTATTGCAATGCTAAGTGCTTTTAATTTTCGATCCACCAATTCTGCAATAAAAAAGCTCTTCAACAAAAGTAATGCATTTATAAGCAATCCAAAATCTCTATTTCCAATTAGAGCAAATATGTCATTAAAATTTACAAACATGAAGATGAACCTTTTTTCAAATATCCCTTTTCCCTCCACATTGGATTATGAAGAAAACAAGAATATAATCTCATCTTATCCATTTATTGAAGAAATTGAGTAATACTTTGAGGCACCATAAACAACATACCTTAGAGCATATGCATTCAAAGGAAAGTACATCACTATGCAATGGCTTTAAATCTTCGATGGGAGCTGAGTATACATCCTCAGACAAAACAAGACAGTTCTCAACCCGTCCTCAAAACTCGCTAAAGCTCTGAAGCTTCATCTGGTGTTTGTAACCTTACCATCTATATCAGCTAAGGATGAAAGGTTTGGGGGAGCCTATAAGTGTACCTTCTGAGTCCTCAGCAGCCATTGTCTGGCCTCCCTGGTCCTAACTTTGGTGGCTTGGGGGCATATGCGTTGATCAAATGTATACTGTAATCTGCTGAGACATTGTCACTGTCCATTACGTCTGCCTACCATGAGTGACATTTAAACCTTTAAATTTCTTAAATAAACTTTAATTCAGACGGTAAATATTGCTGCTAAATCAGCAATAAATTTACCCTGTTGGCAAAAGATGTGGAATACCGAATCAGAAATTAATAAATTTGAACAAATCAAACCAATTATCTCTCCCAGCGAATAATTAAACCAGTAAGACGAAAAAAAAGTACTATTTAAACCAGTAAGATAAAAGAAAAAACGAAGGTCCATTTGGCATGATTACGTATTGGTTATGCGAGACTGACCCATGGATTTTTAATGTGCGCACACGGTGTTATGCATAAGCAATATTATTTTTCTGAATATAGTCTTTAGAAGGCTAAGAACTTTACATTTCGGTTTGAACATCATGTCTGATTCTAATAGTTTCTGTGTTTATTATTTTTAAGATTGTAGGGTTTCTAAGATTCCAAAGCTTAATAGATAAAATTTTATCATAGATTTTTATCTCTAATTAATCATTTATTTTCTTTTCTCGTGTATATAATACATATCTTATTTTCCCTCAGTTTGTTGGTTAATCTTTTCCTTTAGGTAATATTAATTATTAAAATTAAGGGTTCTATTATTTTTGATTGCGTGAATTTTTAAATTAAATAGATCACTCATTCATAGTTTCATGGAAAGAGGGAAATCTCTCTTTTGGAAGCGAATTATAAGGTTGATTTTATTTTTCACCAAATGGCTTATATTATCTAGATATTTGAAAAGTATGAATTTATTTTTGTTTTATATATTTTAATTTCTTTACTTAATGTGGTCTGGTCAACGTAGAGTGTTCATTATATTCACATGGTTTTTCTTATATTTTGTTATATATTATTTGCAAAAATTACTATTTGTGTATTTGAAAGTAATTTTTATATCGAACTACCTCACATTCATTGTCTCGCTTTCACATTTTGTAATTTCCTTGTTAACTCCCATAATGTTTTCACATATTAATCACAAAATGTCCATGAATTCATTACCGTAATAAGTACAGGTACCATTTTTCATATACGACAATAAATATATCAAGTACAAGCGTAACCGATATTTAATATTTATTTCGAGTGCCCAAGCCAGTATGATTAATTATGCACAGTGACGTGCAGATCATTGCTTCACATGAACAGGTGAGGTAATCACGTGTCACAGGTGCTACACCTGAGATTAATGAGAGGGTTGGAAAGAGGATTTATGATGTAAAATTTTCTAAAATGGACTAATTTTAACATCATTATCTGATAAATTCATAATATCCAGTTTAGTTAGAACAGGGATTAATTTGATATTTTTACTGTCCTGCTTTTATAGAAAAATTTTAGATTTGGGACCGATAGTTGTATTTTTATTATTATAAGAAGAAGAAGAAGAAGAAGAAGAAGAAGAAGAAGAAGAAGAAGAAGAAGAAGAAGAAGGGTCATTATTTTAGAAATTAAAGTCGAAGTCGAGGATTCGAACAAAAGGCTTTGACGAGCGTCCTTTGTTTCCTGCTATAAAAAGGAATCTTTGATGTCTCCGACAACTTTTAAGTTTTCTGGCACTATTTTCACGAGCCTTTATCTCTATTTTCTCTGCTGGAAACTGTTGGATTTATACTGATTTATGCCTCATTTGGGAAGTAAATTATATGGATCTTACGTAACCAGTTTCTTGATGGATTTTTTTTCAAGAAGAGTAATCATCTTTTTGTTGTTGTTTACTTCCCAAGAGTTATGGCAATTAATAATTCAGTTTACGCCTACTCAAGTTGTTCCATAACTTGTTTCCCAAAGAAAAAGAAATAAACAAAGTTCTTTTTTATGTATTACACCTTCGGGGTTTATGTAATATGATTATGGGAAAAAAATAGTGAATATATATATATATATATATATATATATATATATATATATATTATATATATATATATAATATATATATATATATATATATATATATATATATATATATATATATATTTGTTACACACAAGCCATAATTCATCTTGCTGGAGCCCTGTGACTTTTTACTTCTAAGTAAGGGTTAGTATATTAGAAGCATCAATCTTTATTTACTGCTTTTGATTAGGTAATGTTTGTCTATGCATTTTAGGATAATATACGAAACTTGGTATATTTTCATGTCAATTATTATTCCCAAGGAAGAATCCGTGTAGAAAATCGAAACTTCACGTACTTTGTTTCTTGTATTTTCAAATACTGACGATTTTAATTATTTTGATGATATATTAACATTTTTTTTAGAAAATGTGATTCATTGAATATTTTTTCCTCTAAATAACCATTATGCTGGAAGGATTTACTCTTGTAAATCAACTAGTTGGATAAAAATGCATATTTCATTGCCTTTAAAGATAACTCATGAAAAGCAGAGGCAAAGGATAGTGACAATAACCTAGAGAATGACCAAATATATATATGAACTGCACCCAAGCGAGGACCAGGGAGAGCCAGGCAATTACTGCTGATGACTCGGCAGGTAGACCTATAGGCTCCCCCCCCCCCACACACACACCTAAGCTCACAAGAAACTATTGTGCTTAAGTGGGATTCGAACCCCAATCCAGCAGATTGCTAGCCAGGGACGTTTCAAATAGACTACCACAACCTCAAAGGTTTAAAGGCCGCTCTTGAATAGCAGAAGCAAGGGACAGTGACATTGCCCTATCAAGCAGGTCAATTACCTAGAGACTGACCATATATACATATGATGAGCGCCAGGTAATGGCTGCTGATGGCTTAGCAGATAGACTTATAGTCTCCCCCAAACCCCCTATCCTTAGCTCACAAGGAAAGTGAGATTGCACCGACCAAAGGAACTAACGAGCTTGAGCAGGACTCGAACTCCAGTCTTGCAATCACCAGGCAAGGACGCTACCACCAGGCTACCAGTGTAGTTTTTAAACGGTACAATCAGTGAATAAATAATTTACATTATTTTTATTGAATGTATTATTTTGAAAATGACCAAAGGTATTTTACTTTGAAATTTTTGCTGAAAGATAAGAATAGAAATAAAAAATAAAAACGAGTCTCCGAAGCATGAGTATCAAGTTGAACATATTTTGATATGAGTCCCATGAAAATCGTTATATAAAAATACAGTATAGATGATTATATTTGACCCATTATGACTACAACAACAACCTTATTCTTGTCTTCGAAACTGTTTATAATATCTTAGAGATTTTAATCAAGAAAATCAATTTTTCATTGATACACACACGCACAAACGCACACACCCATATATATATATATATATATATATATATATATATATATATATATATATATATATATATATATATATATATATATTAATATATATATATATATATATATATATAAATATATATGTATATATATGTATATATATATGTGTGTGTGTGTATATATATATATATATATATATATATATATATATATATATATATATATATATATATATATATATATTTATTATTATTATTATTTTATTATTATAATTATTTACTAAGCTATAGCCCTAGATAGAAAAGCAGGATGCATTAAGCGTAGGGGCTCCAACAGGGAAAATAGCCCAGTGAGGAAAGGAATCAATGAAAAATAGAATATTTTAAGAAGAGCAACAATACCTCAACGTGGTGGAAGGGTTTTTGTAACGCCAAATCAGCAAAGCTGTACTAGTCAGGACCACTCATACTTTGTTGGTTTGCTGTGAGCAATCATACAAAAGTCTCCCACCATTACCAATCCCTTTGTCCTGCAGTAAAGAAAAAACGTGTGTATATGTTATTATGTATCTATTTTTTTAATAAGGTTCACAACATACATTTATGTATACACATGTACATAAAATAGAGAATTTGTTGTTGTTGTGTGTATTTATATTTTGTCTTTCCAAAATACATTCATCTATACACATATATACATTAAATAGATAATTTAATATAGCCGTAGAGTTCAAATCAATATATTATTAGCATTGCTTTTATAAAACCTTTTTCTTTGCAATAGGTTTATATTCTTTTGGGGTATATATATTTTTCCGTAACAACACTTTGAAAAAAAAAAAATTGCTTTTAAAAGGTTGAGAAAAATTGTTGGACTCTAATGTGGACCCAACTATTTTTTTGGTGGACACGTGTTGTTGAAAGTTTGAAGTATGAAAAACAAGCAAAAGTTGATTGATCTAAAAGTTGCAATTCTAAGCAGCAACCCTAGTTGTAAAAGCAGGAAACTATAAGCCCAAGGGCTCCAACAGGGAAAATATCCCAGTGAGGAAAGGAAATAAGGAAAAACTACAAGAAGTTTATGAACAATAACATTAAAATAAATATTGCATATATAAACTATAAAAAACTTGAAAATAACAAGAGAAATAGAAACAAGATAGAATAATGTGCCCGAGTGTACCCTCAAGCAAGAGAACTCTAACTTAAGACAGTGGAAAACCAGGCTATGGCACTACCCAAGACAAGAGAACAATGGATTAATTTTGGAGTGTCCTTCTCCTAGAAGAGCTGATTGCCAAAGCTAAAGAGTCTCTTCTATCCTTACCAAGAGGAAAGATGCCACTAAACAATTAGAGTACTGTAGTTAACACCTTGGGTGAAGAGTAATTGTTTGAAAATTTCAGTGTTGTCAAGTGTATGGGGAAAGAATAGGCCAGACTATTCTGTGTATGTGTAGACAAAGATGAAATAACCCGTAACCAGAGAGATGGATCCAATATAGTACTTTCTGGCCAAAGTACTCATTAACTCTCTAGCAGTAGTATATCAATGGGTGGCTGCTTGAGATACCACTTTAAATCTCTAAAATATCTTCAGTGCTGTCAACTTCAATACCTTAAAATCTGACATACCCAGCTAAGGTAAAAGTTACCATTTAGACTCTTAATGGCCCTATCCTTCATGCTACCCTCCTCCCTCCCACAAGTCTGTGGCATTTTATGACTCGAAGATATTAAAGCAGTACAGCATAGGCGTAAATTCAGCACAGGAATATTTTAAGAAGGTTGTAAAGGATCTTTTTTTGTGTATTACGGCTATTTTTAGGTTTATGGGGATATTAACTTTTTGGACAAATGAGACATTGTTACCGCTTTTTTTTTATTATAGAAATATAATTCTATGTTTGTTGCTAATATTGTACATTATTTTATTGTATAATTCTGCTATATTTGGTAGTTTATTTTTTTTTAATTGTATATTTGTGGAATGTGAAAAATAGTCGTAGTTCTTCAAAAATATTCAAGGTCTGTAGTCTTTGGTTTCATTTGTGACTAGTTTCCTTTTTTATTTTAATAGTTTGCTGTGTACCTTTATACATTCTCTTTATTTTATTATTATTTTCATGTGTAAAATTTAGCCTTTTCTGTTGTGGTTAAACATGTTTTAAGGGCATTATGGCAACGGAAGTAGTTTTTCTTTTTTTATAGGGTCACGAGCTTTGGGTTAGGAAGTACAGAAATCTGGAATAATACTGATGGAGAAAGATTCTCTCTCTCTCTCTCTCTCTCTCTCTCTCTCTCTCTCTCTCTCTCTCTCTCTCTCTCTCTCTCTCTCTCTCTCTCTCTCTCTCTCTCTCCATGGATTGTCTCTAAGCAATGAATTATTTACCTGGTAGGTAAATGAGTGTGGTTGCAATATTGACACCAAATGCAGCTGTTTCTAGTCCACAGCAGGTCAAAGGCCTTAGACTTGTCGTTATCAATTTTTTGTGTTTGGCCACTTTTATTACCCCGTTGGTCAACTTGTGATTGATGTTGATAGGAGATTATCGCCTGATCGTTCGCAGCAAGCCAACCCAGTATGGGTGTCCCTCACTAGTATAGTTTTGCTGTTATCAACGACAATTGAAGTAATATATATATATATATATATATATATTTAAAGACATATGTATATATGTGTATATATATATATATATATATATATATATATATATATATATATATATGTATATATATACATATATATATATATATATACATATATATATGTATATATACATATAGATATATATATATATATATATATATATATATATATATATATATATATATATATATATATATATATATATATATATATATATATATATATATATATATATATATATATATATATATATATATATATATATATATATACATATATATATATATATATATATATACATATATATATATATATATATATATATATGTATATATATATATGTATATATATATATATATATATATATATATATATATATATATATATATATATATATATATATATATATATATATATATATATATATATATATTACTGGCCATGAGGCCAAAATTTCAGAAGAAGCATAGTCCAATATGATAGTTGGTCAAGTAGTAATATTTATTTTTCCTTCATTTCACACATTCAAATTAGCTTTTATATTCCAAACTCAAATTAGTGTTCTATTCAATTGTTAAATGAATATAATCTCTGTTAAGCATTGGTAGCAATCGCAGCAAATATGAAATGAATTTGAATTATTAGTTTGAATTAACACCGATGGTAGGCTGTGCTACCAGCGCTAGTTCAAATATCTTGTTATTTGGATAGTGAATAGATCAAGTTTATTAATCTGTTATAACAATATATTTAGGATATGAATTGTTAGTTTGAATCAAATCACGCTCTATTAGGGTTTTGGTGGCCTATTGGAAACGTCCATACCTGGCGATCTTCCGGACTGGAATGCAAATATCACTCAAGCTCGATAGTTTCTTGTATTTTCTGCAACCTCACCATTCTTGTTAGCTAAAGCCGGGGGGTTCGAGGGATATTGGTAGATCTTGGGGGCTGATCATATGTATATATGGCCAATATCTAGGGCATTACCCTGTTAGCTAGGGCGTTGTGACCGTCTTGTGCTTCTGCCATTCATGAGCGCCCTTTTAACCTTTAACCTTTTGTATTTTTGGGATATTTTTCTGATTACTTAGATGCTACGATTTTTATTTATAGACATGACTTGTAAATAACCCTGTATCTAAGGCTACAGAAATGCATGATAATTTACAAAAGGTATTTCAGACACTTGGTTTCTCTGAAGAATTACAGATGTGAATTTTTCAATCTCTATGTCAAAACTTGGCCGGGAAGAATATTATTGATATTAATAGTTTTAAGAAAATTGAGGAAAGTTTATTATTGATATTAGTAGTTTTAAGTAATTTCAGGAAATTTTATTATTGAAATTAATAGTTTTAATTAATTTGAGGAAATTTATTATTGATATTAATAGTTTTAAGAAATTTGAGGAAAGTTTATTATTGATATCAAGAGTTTTAAGCTATTTAAGAAAAGTTTATTATTGATATTAATCGTTTTTTTTAGTAATTTGAGGAAAGTTTATCATTGATATTAATAGTTTTAAGTAATTTTAGTTATGTTTATTATTAATATTGATAGTTTTAAGTAATTTGAGGAAATTATAAGTGTTTGTAAAAGGAGAATGTGACATGGTGTGTTTCAAAAGGAGATAGGAGGTCGAAGGGGGGGAGGGGACTTAGGCTTAACTATAAGTCCTAACAGCCGCCCGTTGAGATACTGCCGCTAGAGAGTTGGGGGCCTTTGGCTGTCAGACAGTACTACATTGGATCCTTGTCTCTGGTTACGGTTCTTTCTCTTTGCCTACACAGGCAACGAATAGTCTGGCCTATTCTTCACAGATTCTCCTCTGTCCTCATACACCTGAAAACACTTAGATTACCAAACAATTCTTCTTCACCCAAGGGGTTAACTACGGCAATGGCTACTTTCCTCTTGGTGAGGTTAGAAGAGATTCTTTACCTATGGTAAGCAGCTCTTCTAGGAGAAGAACACTCCAAAAACAAACTATTGTTCTCTAGTCTTGGGTAGTGCTATAGCCTCTGTACCATGGTCTTCCACTGTCTTGGGTTAGACCTCTCTTGCTTGAGGGTACACTCGGGCACACTGTTCTATCTAGTTTTTCTTCCTTTTGTTTTGTTGAATTTTTTATTGTTTATATAGGAAATATTTATTTCAATGTTATTATTATTCTTAAAACATTTATTTTTCCTTGTTTCCTTTCCTCACTGGGCTATTTTCCCTTTTGGGGCCCCTGGGCTTGAAGCATCCTGCTTTTCCAACTAAGGTTGTAGCTTAGCATTAAATAATAATAATAATAATAATAATAATACTAATAATAATGATAATAATAATAATAATGGCCTCATCTCACACACAATTTTGATATAAGTGTTATATTTTACCAGAAACGTTCATGTCTTCACATTCAAAATTTTTCACATTCAAAATTCGTTTTCCCATTCAACATTCATGTTTTCACATTAAAAAAAATCATGTTTTAACATCAAAAATTCATGTTTGCACATTCGAAGTTGATGTTTTCCCATTCAAAATTCATGTTTTCACATTCAAAATATCTTTTCACGTGCAATTTTTTTTCACAATCAAAATTCATGTTTTCACTTTCAAAACTAATTTTTTCACATTTAAAATTTATGTTTTCACATTTACAATTCATGTAATCACTTCAAAAAAAATTCATATATAAAAAAAAATCAAAATGCAACTTTGGAAAGAAAGAACAGGACAGTAACTATCCCCTATGTTCTCTTGTTATCGCTTGTGTTTTATTTTTTATTGAGAAATTTGCCTAAAGATATGATAAATTTAAGAAAAAATGAGATGCAATAACATTTTCACCTTTCAATGTTCAAAATAGGCCATTTCTATGCAAGGATGTACAGTTGAGAACCTCACTAGAGTATCCTACTTTCACATTTCTTTTCATCAGGAAGAGGAATTTTTACTTCCCGGGTGTTTCTTGTTGCCAGTTTGTCGCCATAGAATCCATTATTTTATTTTGGAATGCCCTTTAGGAAAAGCTCATATGAAAAGCAAAAACCAAAAACTGTATTTTTCTGGTAAAAATTTATTTAAAGGTTAAGTAGAAGACCTAGCTAAAAAAATTGATTTTTCATTTCCTTTTAGAAGCTTATATTTCCAGGCCCATTCTTATTGCCACTTTTATAGTTTGAAAAATACTGATTTAAAGACGAACATTAAAAGAATGATTAGAAGACCTTGGTAAAAAAAACACTATATTTCTTATTTCTATTTAAAAGGCTTTTTTTTACCTTGTTCCTTATTGCTAGTTAGTTGCCATGAAACTCCCTTTCTTTATTTCGGAACTCCCATTTAAACGAGTTAATTTTAAAAGCCAAAAAATAACAAATTCAATATTTTAAAAGTAAATGATTAGAAACAGCTAATTTTAAAGGCCAAATTATACAAAAACATTACTTTCCAGGTTAAAAAACTGATTTAAAAAAATTAAGATGAACGAAAGGTTCGAAATACCTAGATGAAAAACACCTAGATTTCTTATTTTCAGGGCGTAATTATTGCCATTTTGTCGCCATTGAACTCATTTCTTTATTTCGGAGCACCTTATATCACAAAAACTACACATATTAGTTTAAAAAGCTTTTTTTTAGAAAAATCAAGAATGATTTTTTGTTATTAGTGTCAATAAATGAATGTTGATAAGAGCTAAATAAAAAAATGTATCTTTCTTATTTTCTTTTTGAATCTGATTCGTAATGCAAAGTAAGAGATTTTTTTCATTTTCGTATTAAAGCTTTGATGAGAATGTGATATGATAGACTGATAAGACGTATATTTTTTACTATTTTGTTAGAATGTTAATCTTAGTGAAAGGGGGAAATTATAATGGATAGTACTTTTCATGAAATAGAGAACAAAAATTAGATTATCTATAGAATGATAATAACAATAATAATAATAATAATAATAATAACCATACTCTTTATTATCAATCTATTATTATTATTATTGTTATTATTATTATTATTATTATTATTATTGATAATAAAAATAATAAAAAAGAATAATAATAATAATAATAATAATAATAATAATAATAATAATAATAATAATAATAATAAATTATTATTATTATTATTATTATTATTACTATTATTATTATTATTATTATTATTATTATTATTATTATTATTATTATTATTTTTTTTTTTTTTTATTATTTTTATTATCAATAATAATAATAATAATAATAATAATAACAATAATAATAATAATAGATTGATAATAAAGAGTATGGTTATTATTATTATTATTATTATTATTATTATTATTATTATTATTATTATTATTATTATGTGCCTAGTTTCTTCATCTAATAAAACAGTATGTATAAGCTAGAGATCTTTTATCGTAAAAAAGTATATATTCATAAATAATCCATATATAAATGATAAATAACCAATACAGATAAGAAGTTATTTGGGATATATAAGTAAGCATACTCAGCAAACTTTTTAATTTCGTTACTTAATTCATGACTGTTTAAGAATATTTGGATTAAAAAAAAACTGATATAAAAAAAGAAGGTTTTTTTGTAATATTTAATCTAAATCTATTGCATAACTGAAAAATATTTTTTGGACAAATTTCTGGACAACAATGAAATATGATAAAAAAACAAGCAATAAAAATCGTTTTTTTACCAATATTACCACAATTTCCTAAATTAATCTCTATAAGAACTAAGTGATATAAAAAAGAAACATAAAAAAATAACGACCAAAACGTGATTTGAAACGTTCATAAGAATTCTATGCCTGGATCAGACTGGTTCCCCTTTTGTGCCAGCATGGAATATGGTGTTCAACTACCTTAGAGTTTACGAAGTTTTAGGGAGTCTGGAGTGTGTGAGATTAGGCCATTAGTAAGGCTGTTGGGACTTATAGTTAAGCCTCACTCTCCTCAATTTAGTACTTTTCTATATGCATCTGATAGCTTCTGTCCACCCCAGCATTCCTAAAATTATGAGTAATGTCTCCCAATCCCAAAAAGTCGTTGAGTGTATCACAAATTATATTAAATTTCTTACTTTTTAGTAAAATCAAATTGTCTTCAGTTCTTAGGAGAATGCTAGTCTCATGTTCCTCTACTCCCTCCCCTCTTGGTACTTGGTACTTGGATTCTATTAACAATCAATTAAGTATTTCATGGTTCATCTCAACACAGGTTTCATCATATATTTCGTTGCCGGAACTGTCATTCCCTTGTAGGGTTAACCTTGGACATTTGTTTATTCATTTATCTATTTGTCAACTTGTTTTTTTATCCTTATTTTGAAAAATGTCCCAATTTTATCAATGAAATGTACCAGAGTCTTACATTTCAATATTCCGAGCTTAAAAAAAGCGGTAGACATGCTTCAGGCAGGTGAAAAGGTTTAATGGAATATTTCATTAAATATCATTTATCAGTATAGAAATCATCGGATTTTTTAGTCGATAAACTGGGTAGGATATTACCTAGATAATGGTAGATTTAATTGCTAACTAGTTATCTTCAATATGGGTATATGGGTATATGCTTCCTCTATAATGAAATGCAGTAACTATCCATAGTTTTATTTTTATGTTTGTAAAAGAACTACGTTTATCTTTGTTGTTCTCTTGTCCTCGCACCAGAGGACCTTGTATACACCTGTAGAGTGAAAATAGAGCTTTGAAATACCATATTTATCCCACATTGGTTAATGCTCATTTTTAATTTTCCGACACATACACCTAATAGTCTGGCGTGTTTTTTACACATTCTGCTATTTCTTCGTATGCCTGACAGCACTGAGATTACCAAACAATTCTTTGCTCGAGTGGTTAACTCTTGTACTGCAATTATACAGAGGCTACTTTCCTCTTGGTAAATATAGGAGAGAGTCTTTAGCTATGGTAAGCAGCTCTTTTAGGTGAAGGAGACTCCAAAATCAAACCATGGTTCTCTAGTCATGGATTGTGACCTAGCCTCTGTATCATGGTCGTCCACTGTCTCGTGGGTAGAGTTCTCTTGCTTGAGGGTACACTTGG
>NC_090749.1:73094909-73104909 GCF_036898095.1 Palaemon carinicauda
AGTTCATTCATTTTAGCTTGGAACTCCCTACTAGTGAAATTAGAACCTTGATCCGACTGTATCTCTCGAGGCAAACCATAACGAGAAAAGAAGTCCATGAGATGCTTAATTACAATACCACTCCTAATGCCTCTAACAGGTATTACCTCAGGAAATCTAGTGGTTCTGTCCATTATAGTTAACATGTACTGAAAACCTGTTTTGGTTTTGGGTAAAGGACCCACAATATCAATAACAATTTGCGTGAATGGTTCTTCAACAACTGGGATGGGAATTAAAGGCGCTTTAGTAATTTTCTGGTTGGGTTTTCCAACCATTTGGCACTGATGACATGACTTACAATGTCTGACTACATCTTTCTTTACAGAAGGCCAAAAAAAAATTATCTTTCACTTTGGACAGTGTTTTTCGTATTCCTAAATGACCACCCCATTCACTTTCATGAGCCTCTTGCAAAATAAAATGCCTAAACTTACTAGGTACTACAATTTGTTCCCTTACCTTCCACTCTTCATCAGTAGATGCGGTCACTGGACGAATTAATCTATATAACACATCATTCTTTAATACATAACTTGCTTCACTTAAATCATCCTGTTCCTTTAGCTGTTCTGCTTCTTCATATATACTTTTCAATTCGCGATCTTCTTTTTGAGCACTAATTAGGGTTTGCCTATCTGGAAACGTGCAACTAAAATCTGTAGGAAAGTCTTCAGATATATTAACCATAGACTTTAACGAAAGATTTTTTATCTGCTTGGATTTACCTTTCGTTGTCTTAGGTTGAGTTTTGGTTTGGAAGCATTTTTCCAAATTTATGTCAGCTTCTCCACCTTTGACTTCCTCTCTAGATTGGGCTCGGGTTACAGGAACAACAGGTTTAACATTTACCATAACACGTTCATTAACCACACTAGCCCCCTTTCGACCTTCTGATGCACAGGCTGTGCCACTACCTTGCATCACATCATTGCCTATCAACAATCCACACCCACTCACAGGCAATGCACTAACTACAGCCAGTTTCAACCTACCAGTTACCAAAGGAGATTCCAAATAAACTTCTTCCACAGGCCAAGATGTTACTGTATCTGGGAAACCCCCAAGCAACACAAAATCCTGACCTTTCCGTGAGAAATCTTTAGGGAGAGAGGTTTCCAGAATGCAGGACTGGCACGAGCCAGTATCCCGCAGCAATGCAACGATATTACCATCAGTTGCCTCAGATACAACTTTCACTATACCTCTAAAGACAAAGTCTTCAAATTCCTTACCATAAGGCATGCTCCCACTCACCTCTCCTTCAAGACTAGAAGACACAGGCGGCACTGACCTACAATCCATCAATATAACTGGTTTAACCGACTTAGTTACTTCAGGACAATGTGACTTAACATGGCCTTCTTACCACACTTATAACAAACAATGTCCCGGGCCTGCCTCGCACCCCTCGAAGGCGATGAAGGACTTTCTCTACCCTTTATTACTTCCACCTTTTCCACACCTGCTTCCCAATGAGTTTTCTTCTTACCATAATGCTTGTGTGACAAAACAAACCTGTCTGCTGCCTTTGCTGCCTCATTCACATTATCAATGTTAAATTCTTCAATATGGATGCGAACGTCTTTGGGAATGTTATTTTTAAAATCCTCCAACAAAACCAGTTCTCGTAACTGGGCAAATGTACTTGCCTCCTCTGCAGCCAACCACTCGTCAAGTTTAACTGCTTTCTGGCCTGCCCATTCTACAAATGTTTGATTAACATTTTACGCCAGGATCTGAATTTCTGCCGGTAAGCTTCTGGGATTAGCTGGTATGCATTTAAAACCATTTTTTTTTCACAATATCATAATCACCGGAATCTTCTGCACTTAATGCTGCATAAACTACTTGTGCCTTACCAGAAAATGCAGATTGCACTAATACAGCCCAGAGTTCCTTGGGCCAAGCTAACTGATGAGCTACTTTCTCAAAAGCAACGAATAATTTTCCGACATCTGACTCGCTAAACTTAGGAATTAGCTTAGTTCCCCACTTATCACTGAACTTAGCTGGCACAGAAGCACTCATAGAAGTTTCATTGGACTTTGAAGACTTTAAAGTTATCTCTAACTCAAGCCTTTCTTTATCAGCTTCCATAAGCGCTCTCTTTTCAGCCAATATTGCTTTTTCTGCTTCCATTTGCTCTCTTTCAGCGTCTCTCTGCTCTGCTCGTTTAGCGAGTTCGAACTCCTGTTGCTCTTTTATGAAATATGCTAAGTCAGATCCTGACAATCCAAGTTCCTTACCTATGGCAGTTAACTCGCTTAAAGTTGACATCTTGTGAAAATAAGCAAATGCTACTTAACACGATGAACTATTAAAAGTTTCCCGTAAAGAGAGAGAAAAAAAATTATACTTTTTCACACTACCTCACTGACCCCTTGCCATCCTGTCACGGTCGCCAATTTATGTCACGACTTAATTAATAACATTAACGTTTTATGTTGAAGAAGGATCTTTTTAATTTGCATAAAGCTGTTAAATAAAAAAAACAATAGTATTTTGTACAACCTTAAGTACCTTTAACAACCAGTTATAGTTCATAAACAATGATGGCAAAGGACAACGAGGGAGTATGATACAAAAAGGAAATATAGATATTTATTTACAAAAGAAAAAGAAAATAATTAAATAATATTTGGACCGAGGTAAGTTTTCAGGTCACTGCAGCGTAAACTTGGTGCTCCTTTGTAATGAAGTGTTGTTAATGTTAATTGCAGTTCTAAAAATGGAGGACAGTTACTAATTACCAATACTCAACTTCTCGTAAAGTATCATCAACGGCGCTGCAGTTGCAGTAATAAACATGAGGGATCATGTGATAAATCTGAATTATCTTCAGGGGCTGTTCAAGGCTGATATCCTCTCCCGTGTCCGTAATGTGTCCGTCGCAGATTAAAAGGTGTTGTAATCCTCCAGATAAAGACCAAGATTAGTATCGAGAACTTGATAAAAACACTCGATCACAGCAGCTCTTCGAAGGCAAACATCCATGCATCAGTAGCGAAAGAATGATCCAACGGGCGTGACAGTGGTATAAGGAGCTGAAGACTCAAAGACAGGCGTCGATGTCGAATAAAGGGCACTAACAGCTACACACCATTGCAGTGATCTAAGGCAAATCCACTGCTCTCAGTAGATAAGTACCTCTCAGAGGCAATCCCAACCTCTCTAGCGTTCAGAGGATCACTGACTCCAAACTTGGGCCTTTCCCGAAAAAGAAGTCTCTCTGCTTCCACGTCACCATGTAAAGGAAGAAATTGTTGGATTAGAACTACCCTCCTTAACGACTGCAAAACAAATAACAAGCAAACAACACCCAGTCACCAACAAGCAGCAAACATACGACTGCGTGGGCAAAAAAAATAAATAAATAGATAAATATATAAATGAACGAACGAAAATACTTTCGGGCGTGATAATATATATATATATATACATATATATATATTATATATATATATATATATATATATATATAATATATATATATATATATATATATATATATATGTATGTATATATATATATATATATATATATATATATATATATATATATATATATATATATATATATATATATATATATCTATATATATCTATCTATCTATCTATCTATATATATATATATATATATATATATATATATATATTTATATATATATATATATATATATATATATATATATATACACATATATACTGTATATATATATATATATATATATATATATATATATATATATAATATAAAGTGTGTGTGTGTACTGTGTGTCTCTTTCTGAGTTGGGTACCTTAACGTGGTGAAAGGATTTGTATATCGCCGTGACCAGCAAAGCTGTAGGTTACTAGCCAGGAACACCCGTACTAGGTTGGTTTGCTTTGAGCGACTAAGCAAAGTCTCCCACCATAACCAATCCGTAGTGGCCAGCGTGTTGAGAAAAACGGCCAAAACCTTAGACATAAATAAGGACATGTCTGAGGTCATTGTCTTGCAGTTGACTAGAAACTGCAGCATTTGTTGTTGATAAAGGAGTCATGCTTCTAGTATCTTATTATTAATTGATTTTATTTTTATCAAGTGGATCACCCATAGATAGATATTGCTGTGTTAGATGAACAGGAGAAATATACAGGAACAAAGAAGAACATGAATGAAAAAGAAAAATGTGCTAAACCTACATTGCAAAACAGCCTTAATTTTGTGTACACTGTATTACATTGTACAATAATAAGTGAGAACTCCCTTGTCGGGACTAGATCACTAGTTGTAGAACGAGTGTAACAGACAAGAAGTAATACTACATTAATAGCTTCATAGAAAAATCAAATAAAAGGTTAAAATAATGTGAAGGTTTTGAGAACCTATTCGATAATTTCGAAAGCTTAATATTTTTATATATCATACTTTATATTTTTTATATTTTTATTTTTTTAGAAGAACTAATATGGAGATATCCTTCCCCATTATTATTATTATTATTATTATTATATTATTATTATTATTATTATTATTATTATTATTATTATTATTATTATTATATTATTAATCCCGATTAGCAAGAGGATATTGCATTCCTACAAAATTAGAAATCCTTACATCAGCTAAAATTATAACAAACGATAAATAATTTATGTAATCCGAGTAAGTACAATAGCCGAATATTCGTGCTACACCAGTGCAATTAACATAATGAATTATCGTTACAAATTATAACGATAATTACTAAAATTTATTCATCTCAACTCATGATGCTCTGTTAACAAATATCGCCATTGAATATCCAGATGGGATTGGATGTGCACGATAATTACAGACAGGACGCTGGAGCAAGATGTATGATAATTCTAATTATTTCACCTTTGACCGGAGACATCAGACTAATAACCATTATGGGTCATCTGTAATAGATGTGATTGCATAGTTCGGAGCTAATTGGTTTTGTAACTTTCCTAAATGGGTGTAATTAACATATTTCTTCAGAAATTATCGTAGGTTTAGCTTCTAAGCAGGAAATTATTAGTTAGAATGCCCCTCTCTCTCTCTCTCTCTCACCTCTCTCTCCTCTCGACTCTCTCTCCCCTCTTCTCCTCTCTCTCCTCTCTCTCTCTCTATCTCGTCTCTCTCTCTCTCTCTCTCTCTCTCTCTCTCTCTATCTCTCTCTCTCTCTCTCTCTCTCTCTCTTCTCTCTCTCTCTCTCTCTCTCTCGTATTGTGTTTGTATTTCATGTCTTATTCACGCTATATTTTTTCTTTACCCTTTCGAATATTAATTTTTTCATCTTTTTATTTTGTAGTTATATGTAATCATGTTATTAATACTTTGTTATTAATTCATGATCTATTCAATACATTTGAAATATTTTTCTCTTCCTTTTGATGTAGGATTTTTTATCATTGATGATGAAAATGAGATGGTCTCCTAATCTTCATTTTCTTTTTTTTTTTAGAACCGAAATTAGTACAAAAGTGTATTTATATATAGAAAGAATAATTATTGGACTAACACTAAAAGACAGGACCTATAATGTGAATGACAAATATTAGATGGACAAAAAAAATCTTAAAAGAAGTGTATGGAAGAGAAGCGGATGGATTGACGAACTAAGAAAGTTTGCTCTTATAGACTGGTATGGAAAGACCATAAAACAGATCACAGTAGACGACTATGTCTGTGGTCTTTGTCCTGCTATAGACTATATATATATATATATATATATATATATATATATATATATATATATATATATATAATGTATATAAATATATATATATATATATATATATATATATTTATATATATATATATATATATAATATATATATGTATATATGTATATATATATATATATATATATATATATATATATATATATATATATATATATATATGTGTGTGTATATATATATATACACACATACTGTATATATATATATATATATATATATATTATATATATATATATATATATATATATATATATATATATATATATATATATATATATGTATGTATATATTTATATATAATGGTTATGAAGAGACATTATATGATTCTTGTGTGTCTATCTCGGTCACCTTACCATAGGTATTTCAACTGTTTGAATGTCTCTGTGCTAAAAGTGGTGTGCACATAAAATTATGGGCGTTGCATGTGATACTAATTTTGACAATTTATTAGTTGAAATGTCACATAAGAGAGTTTGTCAGGGTCGATGTGTTACTAGTATAATTTAAGGCAATGCTCTTTGAGGGCTTACTATTATAACCAGTATCTTTTTTAATAGTGATACTAGAATTATTATAGTTGATATTTTGTAATGTGGTTATATGCTATGACCAGATAGTTCAATGATCCTCCTAATCGAGCTAGTGAATCGTTTGATCTTCAGATGTTCAAACTTCCAGCAAATGTTTTCATGTTGAACAGGCTGACATAAGTCTCTCTTCATAGTTTATATATGAAAGATATATTTTAACGTTCTAACAGATCTCAGAATATTTTGTATAATTTGTTCATTATATTTCATACATATCTTATTTTTTTCTTTTTTCCCTTTCCTCACTGCGCTATTTTAACCTGCTAGAACATGTGCGCTCATAGGATCTTGATTTCCCCTGCTAGGGCTGTAGCTTGGTTAGTAATAATATATATATATATATATATATATATATATATATATATTTATATATATATATATATATATATATATATATATTATATATATATATATATATAGTATATACTGTATATATATATATATATATATATATATATATATATATATATATATTATATATATATATATATATATACTGTATATATAACTATGGTCAGTTTCTAGGACATTGTAACTGTACATCACTTCAGCCATTCATGAGTTGCCTTTAAACCTTTAAACAATCATTCATCCAATATCCGAGACCCCTTTCCATATAAAAAAAATGCCCTTTCTAATGACAACTAACATATCAATCATAATAAAACTTGCTTTACTTCACAATCTCATCATCATTGTACATAAAATATTTTTATTATTTATATAATATAAAAACCTCCGGTATATTCCCAGCATCCCAGCATTCACAATTGACACTTCCCTCATCCTCTCCTCCTCCCCCTAACGAAATAGCATTAAAAACTGACATTCCACCACAGACAACGTATCCACTTCACACAATCCACGCTCTCCCCCAGAAATATTTTTATACCGCCCTCTCCACACTACTCATGGTACTGAAAAGGTAATCATGCTAGAATATATATATATATATATATATATATATATATATATATATGTATATATATATATATATATATATATATATATATATATATATATATATATATATATATATATATATATATATATATATATATGTATATATATACATAATATATATATATATATATATATATATATATATATATATATATATATATATATATAGATATATATATATATATACACACACTTATGTATTTACATAAATTGCCAGATACTTGCTCAGCAATAAATAAAGGCAATAAATGAACCAGTATAATTGATTGATTAAAGAGTGTATAATCACGCGTAAAACATGCGCTTAAAACGCACGCATATACGCATAAAAAATTTGAGAAGTCAAAAGTATGTTCATGAGTGGGACATATATAAGAAACGACACAAAAATAAAATAAGGACAGACACAAGAAGTGGAAATGAACCGATATTTGAAATCAATACCTTCACTAACCTTGGGAGACAAGCAGCTAGTTATGGTGAATAGACGTGACTAGCCATAAAGTATGACATGCTGCTAGTCGGTCATGCGGTTGAATTTTCTTGGAATTTATAGTTTAGATAGGAATATGTAAAAATCAATTGATTATTATTTTTTGTCTATCTATATATAAACCGATTTTTTTCTTTCTAATAGCAATGTTGAAAAGCTAGCAGTCATTAGCATATATAGATATATATATATATATATATATATATATATATATATATATATATATATATATATGTATATATATATATATATATTATATATATATGTATATATATATACATATATATACATATACATACATACTTACATACATATAAATACACACACTCACACACACACACACACACACATATATATATATATATATATATATATATATATATATATATATATATATGTATATATATATATATATATATATATATATATATGTGGTGTGTGTGGTGTGCATATTTATATATATATAATATATATATATATATATATATATTCATATATATGTATATAAATACATTATATATTATATATCTATATATATATATATATATATATATATATATATATACTATATATACTTACATGCATACATACATACAGTATCCATACACACATGCATACATACATATACACACATACATACAACAAAAACAAATGGAGCCGTTTCTAGTTCACTGTAGGACAAAGGCCTCAGACATGTTCTTATTAATGTCTGGGGTTTGGCCAGTTTTCATCTCCACGCTGTCCACTGAGGAGTGGTAATGGTGGTAGATTTTCATACTTTTCGGTCACAGTAAACCATCCTAGTATGGGTGGCATTGACTAGTACAGATATGCTGATTGGGGCGATACACAAACCCTTCCACTGCGTTAAGGTATATACACTTTTAGAAAACAGGTATCTCTCTCTCTCTCTCTCTCTCTCTCTCTCTCTCTCTCTCTCTCTCCTCTCTCTCTCTCTCTCGAAATACATGATATAATGAAATCACTGAATGATATAGATGTTATTGTGTGTTAAAATCTAGATTATGTATAAACATTGTTCTACTCTCTCTCCTCTCTCTCTCTCTCTCTCTCTCGACTCTCTCTCTCTCTCTCTCTCTCTCTCTCTCCTACTCATCTTCGAGATCAAAGTGTAACTTCCATTGTTAACAAAAACTCTCACGGATCCTCTCTACCATCCTTAAGACGACAGAACCCCATGGTAGGGGGAGATCCTTATCTGGATAGTGTGGTGTTGGTGGCCCTCCGGGTGTGGGGATAGTGACAGTCACAAAGCCTCCGAGCCCTGAATAGTAAGCGTTCATGAAGTTGGAATAGAAGCTTTTGTAAGTGAGACGTGGCTGGAGATGGCGGTTGTGGTTGGCGAAGCGGTGTCCCCGTTTTAGTCTCAAATTGTGAGGTGTAAAAGTAAGAGGAATTAGATTAACCTTACTTTGTCTTTGGATGTCTTCTTTGAAATAGACTTAACTGTGTAGAATTCTTCTTAGGAAATAGGATGGGTCCAATGTACGAAGGCTTTCGTCATGTTGGACGTGATGGAAATACAAGATGGGCTCTTACCGAGGGGGAAGTCCCTAGCTATGGAGGCAAGGTTGGAATATCGTATGGGCTTTACTTAGAACAAGCCTTGACCTATGTATAGATTTCTTGGGATATAGGAAAACCTTGAGCTTTGTAGCACGTTCTGGGTATATAGAATGGACTGATATATATATATATATATATATATATATAATATATATATATATATATATATATATATATATATATATATATATATATATCCTATCATTATGATTGAGATTAACAGTAAAAGACAGAAAAAGAAACACTAAAACCTGCGCAGATTCTAACATGTAAGAAAGAGAAATGAACATGGACAAGACATATGATAAGAATGACAGACAGTAGTTGGACATTAAGAAAAAGTGACTGGCTCCCTACAGATTGCAGAGGAAGCAGGGGAAGGAAGAGAAGACGATGTATTGACAAGCAAAGAAAATTTGCTGGTATAGACTGAGACAGAAAGACCATAAACAGACGCAAATGGAAGGACATGTATCCGGCCTTTTGTCCTGCAGAGGATTAGCAACGGCTGATGATGATGAGGACGATGAATTATACGTATATAGATATATACAGATCTTAAGCCATTTTTTTGTGACTAGAGTACTGAATTT
>NC_090749.1:73131539-73134039 GCF_036898095.1 Palaemon carinicauda
TTTAGCTCCATGATGTTTTCAGTAATTCATTCTATTTGCTTCCATGCTTGTATTATCATGTAGCCATTCTCTTCTCCTTTCTAGACTGTATAGTTTTAAAATTTGCAGTCTTTCCCAGTAGTCAAGGTCCTTAACTTCTTCTATTCTAGCAGTATAGGACCTTTGTACACTCTCTATTTGTGCAATATCCTTTTGGTAGTGTGGCTACCATATCACATTGCAGTACTCGAGTGTACTACGTACATAAGTTTTGTAAAGCATAATCATGTGTTCAGCTTTTCTTGTTTTAAAGTGTCTGAATAACATTCCCATTTTTGCTTTACATTTAGCCAACAGTGTTGCTATTTGGTCGTTGCATAACATATTCCTATTTAACATTACACCAAGGTCTTTAATTGCTTCCTTGTTTGTGATTGTCTCGTTATTAGGTCCCTTGTATGCCTATACGATTCCTTCTCTGTTTCCATAATTCATTGATTTGAATTTATCGAAGTTAAATACCATCCTATTTATCTCCGCCTATTCATATATTTTGTTTAGTTCTCTTTGTAGTGAGTTTCCTATCTTCATCACAAGTAATTTCTCTACTTATTCTTGTGTCATCGGCGAAACTTCTCAACATCATAGCTATGTCTGAGATCATAATAACAAACAGCAGTGCAGCTAAAACCGTACCTTGTGGCACGCCAGATATTACCTGAGCTTCATCCGATTTCTCGTCATTTGCAACCACTATCTGTTTTCTGTTTTGCAGGAATTCTTCTACCCATTTTCCTATATATCCCATAATATTATGCTTTCTCATTTTTTTCTCTAATACATTATGGTCTACCTTGTCAAAGGCTATTGCAAAATCTAGATAGATGACATCTGTGTCTTTTTCACTTATCTTATTTTTGTATATGTTTTTGTTTGTGTACTTTTTCCGGGCACAAAACCGTGTTGACCTATATTAAACAAATTATTTTCAACCAAATGATCTATTATTTTCTTTTTTATTACCCTCTCATACACTTTCATAATATGTGATGTTAGACTAACAGGTGTATAATTGCTTGCCTCTAGTCTTGATCCACTTTTGAAGATAGGGGTTATATAAGCTAATTTATGTTTAACATATATCTCGCCCATATCTACACTTTGTCTTAGCAGTATTGCAAGCGGCTTCACGATAGTGTTGCAGTTTTTTTTAACAAAATCGCTGGAACTCCATCTGGTCCGGCTGCTGATCTTTTTTTAATTTCGTTTATAGCCTTGACAATATCTGCTTCATTAATTTCTATATCCGTTAGATATTCAACATTTTCTTCTCTCATTTCTGTTTCATTATTCTCATTCGCAATTCTTGGCGTGAACTCACTCTTATATTTTTCTGCTAATATGTTGCACATTTCCTTTTTTTCATTCGTTAGCTGTCCTTCAATTCTTAGAGGGCCTATTTCTAATCTCCCTTTATTCATCTTATTTGCATAGGAGTAAAGTACTTTGTTTTGTTTTTTTTTATATTTCGAAGTGTCCTTTCTTCTAAGTCCCTTTTTTCATTTTCTTTTGACTGTATAATCTTTTGTTCTGCATTTTCTATCTTACATTTTATTTCCATCATTTTCCACACATTTTCTTTCTTTTGCAAGATTTTTCTTCCACTTTCTAATTTTCTGAAATAAGATCCTTCTTTCTCTTGATATGCATGTCTTTTGTTTATTGCTTTTCTTTGGTACATATTTTTCAACAATTTTCTCCAGTATTTTGTACAGTATGTCCGTATATACCTGTATATTATCACTTACAAACACATTTTTCCAATCTTTATTCAGTTCGTCATTTATTTCTGACCATTTTATAATCTTACTATAAAAATTATATTTTCCATATCCTTCCCAAAGTTTTGTGCTTTGATTAATTCTGTGATCACTTGCTTTGGAATGGACTATTAATTTTATGACATTATGGTCGGAAATTCCCGTGTTATACACTATTATTTCTTTAACATAATTCACCTCATTCACAAATACTAGATCTAGGACATTTTCCTTTCTTGTTGGAATGTGGTTTATTTTTTGCATATTATGTTCTAATAGCATATCTTGAAGCTTTTCAAATTGCCACTTATCTTCTGCGCTACTATTACTCTCTTTTTTATATGTATACATACAACCACTTTCTTCTATCCGTGCTTTCCAATTCACGAAAGGAAAGTTAAAATCTCCGGATAGGAGTATATTCCAGTCTTTATGGTTTCTACATATATCATCTATTTTTTCTATTATTATGTCAAACTCCTTAGTATTTGGGGGTCTGTAAACTACAATATTCAATAGTTTTTCAGATTCAAATTCTACCGCAACCAATTCACATTCTGTGTTGCTGTATTTTTCACAGACTTTTCCTTGATTTATGTCTCTTCCATATATTGCGGTTCCCCCTGGATTCCTATTTGTTCTGTCAGATCTATAAGTTTGGAAACCCTTTATTTGGTCATCACTGCCAGTCTCTTGGGAAT
>NC_090749.1:73141539-73144039 GCF_036898095.1 Palaemon carinicauda
TACCTCCTTCCTCTATAATAATATATTACTTGTTAGTTACTCTTGATTAGGTGTGTTTCGCTTATAAAAGTTCGTCCCTCATACTGATAGAACGTCTTCATGAAGTCACTGTCAAATTGTTATTATTATTGTTATTATTATTATTATTATTATTATGATTATTATTATTACTAGTGTACATGACCCTTCAAAATCATTGCTAAATATTTTGACCTATGCATACGCACACACCCCCTCTCACCAGCATATGACTACGACATCTCCCCTACCCGTGGGATGAGGAGATCTGAGTGTAACCGAAATACATACATATATATATATATATATATATATATATATATATATATATATATATATATATATATCCGGACACTTGCTCTCTTTTATATGTGGGAGATTATTATTATTATTATTATTATTATTATTATTATTATTATTATTATTATTATTATTATTATTATTATGGAATATACATTGCTTACAGAAGCCTTTTTCTGAAATTTACTTCAGTATACATCTAACTGCATAAGTATTATTCCGCCATGCTGTCCAAACTCTATTACTGATATTTCTTTTATTTGTTCATTTTGTATTTATTTTTCTAAATGACGGGAATATTCCATATTCGTTATAACTCACTGCTTAAATGAATGGGAGAAGGGATCACTGTTGGCAAGATATTAGCATTCAAAGCTATATGTGAAAGTATTAAATGATCTCAGCCATCTCATAAATGGATGTGACACTTTTGGTGGGACCATTTTCAAGGGTTGGGTCATCCTAAGGATAGGAATCTTACTTGAGGCTTCTGGCCGAAAGTCCATCATTAAAGATGTATGGTGGAAGATACCATATTTTTATGGTTATACTCCTTCCTAACAGGTGAGTTTGGCTTACACCTGCGCCTCTATATCTGTTTTGGTGATGTCCCACCATCTGGGAAGTATACTCTTATCGTGCCGATGGTGGGGAATGTAAACAAACAAATAAATGAATATAAAATATATGAATCCTTCAGTTGAATATTTACTTCTTCATCCCTTGGATATACTGACTTTCTTCCAGCACTGTTGACGAGCTATACTGCTATGAGTAACGAAAATTGTATTGACGACGTAAACACTAAACATTACTTGTCCTCAAACACGTACATTATGTCTCCAGTGTTATCACACTAGAACCTGGACTTCAGGGGCTAACTGTTTTAGGATAGAAAGGAGAAAATCAAAGTATTGCGTAGGAGTTTCCCACGGTATAAATCATGAAATATCATACAACGTTTAAATACCTTTTTGGGAAAATCGAAAGATGAAATTGAAAATATTGAGTAAAATACTATAATTTTGAAAATTACATTTCCTTCACTGGCCCTTCGAAGACTAAAATAGCCTTCATAAATGTTAGGAATGATGCAGTGCCCGGCCTCTTTAGCCATGTGAAGCTGTATAACAGCGAAAACACTAGAAAATTAGTCTGAGTGTAGACCTCCACCACGGCATTTTATTTCTCGAAACCAGCTAGCTCTCACGGTCAATTTAGACCGTAGGCGTATTTGAAGATTTTGTGACAGCCATGTGCGAACTTGCGATTAAGGTTAGGGATAATTCATTCGATCTTTTGCTCGATCTTGACCTTGATCTTTGACAAAAGACTTTCAAAATTGAATCACCTCCACATCTCAACATAGCAATTAATCCCTGAAAGTTTCACTACTCTGAGTAAAATTGTGGCCAAGAAGTTTTTCACAAACAGACAAACAGGGTCGAAAACATAACCTCCTCCCAACTTCGTTGGCGGAGGTTATAATGCTTTGCCGAGTTGAAATCCAACTCCATTGAGGTTTGATTCATACATATTTCATTGGAATATTAATAGTCTTAAAACTCATTTGCATCAAAGGGAAATTCAAAGACTATTGAAAAACTATAACCCTATTCAATAAGCCTACAGCGTACTAACGATCTGTTCATTCAATAGGAAATTACACTCTAGTTGTGGAATGATCTTCCTAATCGGGTTGTTCAATCAGTAGAACTTCAAAAGTTCAAAGTTGCAGCAAATGTTTTTATGTTGAACATGCTAACATAAGTCTTTTTATAGTTTAGTTATAACTAATCTGTTTTAATGTTGTTACTGTTTTTGAAATATTTTATTGTTATTTTTTCTCAGATCGTTTATTTATTTCCTCAGTTCCTTTCCTCACTGGGCTAATTTTCCCTTTTGGTGCCCATGGGCAAACACAATCTTGCTTTTCCAACTAGTTTTATAGCTTACCTAATAATAATAATAATGATAATAATAATAATTACTACTACTACTACTACTACTACTACTAATACTACTACTTTCCTTCTCTCTTTCTCTCTCTCTGAATGTTGCTTTGATTTAAACATATTTTTTTTACGATTTTTTTTTCTATCAATCTAATAATAATTGACACTGTTGTATAAATGTAACAGTATAATCAAGGCTTTAACTCTGATGAATGTCCTGTGGAAAG
>NC_090749.1:73149039-73151539 GCF_036898095.1 Palaemon carinicauda
AAATATATGTGTGGAGTTGTTATAACTCTCTCTCTCTCACTCTCTCTCTCTCTCTCTCTCTCTCTCTCTCTCTCTCTCTCTCTCTCTCTCTCCACTCACACGCACACGCATAAACATACACAAACACAGATATATATATATATATATATATATATATATATATATATATATATATATATATATATATATATATATATATATATATAT
Source organism: Palaemon carinicauda (assembly GCF_036898095.1). NCBI lineage: Eukaryota > Metazoa > Arthropoda > Malacostraca > Decapoda > Palaemonidae > Palaemon > Palaemon carinicauda. The sequence continues at coordinate 73,149,247 of NC_090749.1, forward strand.
ATATATATATATATATATATATATATGAAACTCTATGATCAGCAAGACTGTACTAGTCAAGGCTACCTATACTAAGTTAGTTTGCTCTGAGCTATCAGACAATAGGCTCCCACCATTACCAATCCACAGTTGGCCAGCGTGGTGATAAAAGCTGGCTAAACCCCAGACTTGAATAAGGACAGGGCTGAGGCATTTGTGAAGTATGGGATTTATCCAGTTTTTATCACCACGCTAGCCTACTTCGGATTGGTGATGGTGGGAGACTTTAGTCAGCTAGCTCAGAGCATTCTTATCCCGGCAATACACAAATCCTTTCAGCAACATTAGGTATCCCCCACTCAGAAAGTATGTTTATATCTGTGTATGCATAGTTATCACCTGGAAGTCTTAACTTTCCTCACTGGGCTATTTTTCCCTGTTGGAACCCTAACACTTGAAGCATCTTGCATTTCCAACTAGAGCTGTAGTTTGGCTAATAATAATAATAATAATAATAATAATAATAATGATGATCTAAGCTCCACTAGCTACCCTGTGACTAAGAAGACAGGATGAAAACGACTGAGTAACTTTATTACAGAACATCCATTTATATATACATAAACTCCAGGCAAAAAGGGCATAAAAACATAAAGGGCAATTTCCTGTTCAACCAACAACCACACCGGTTAAAAGTTAACGGTGAATATACAGACATGTTATTTCAGGTCCCTATCAGTGCGAGGGGAGAGCGAAGATACGAGCATAATATATAAAAAAAATAAAACGTTGTTATTATGTACAATCGTGTGACACACGGTTGGTACATGGCTCCCCCCTGAAAATGACATACTGTACATGTTAATAGGGCGCCCTGATCTAGAGAGGCGAACTGTAGGCGAGGCATCTGGCTGAAGATAAGCAGGTTTTAGACGAATGTTTAGTAGGAATGCTTTCGGACTGTGTTGGATCACAAGGAAAGGGCCCGTGTGAGGGGGCATTAGCGGTGGCTTGCTAGTGTCGTTGCGTAGGAAGAACTGCGTTGCAGAGTGCAAGTCTGTCGGTATGTAAGTCTTCTCTAGGGGCTTGTAAGTCTAGCGGCATGGAGTAAATTTTCCCACGACGTGACGTATGTGCTGGAGATCGTCGGAGGAGGTTGCAGAAGGAAAAAATTCGGCAGGGACGACCAATGGGTTGCCATACAATATTTCAGTTGCCGAGACGTCAAGGACGTCTTTAGGAGTGGTCCTTAGTCCCAGGAGGACCAAGACAAGCTGAGTAAACCAGTTGGAATCATTGCAGCAGCACATCAAAGCTGCTTTGAGGGTGCGATGAAAATGTTCAACCATTCCATTGGCAACGGGGTTGTAGGCAGTTGTTTGATGTAGGGTGATGCCCAGGAGATTTGCTAATGATTTCCACAATTGAGAGGTGAAAGTGGCATCCCTGGCAGAAGTAATATGCTCAGGGATACCAAATCTTGCAATCCATTCTGAGAGTAAGGCAGATGTACATGAGGCGGACGTTGCAGTTTCCATGGGAAGGGCGTCAAGCCAACGAGTGGAGCGGTCGATGACGGTAAACAGGTAACGATGTCATTGGGATGTGGGTAGGGGGCCTACAATGTCAACGTGAATGTGGGCGAAACGACGCTGAGATTGAGGAAAGGTGCCCACTCCTAAATCCATGTGTCGATGTACTTTGGAAGTTTGGCAAGAAGTACAGGTGCATACCCAATCCTTAGCATCCTTAGAAATGCCATGCCAAATGAACTTTGTCTTCAGCAGCTGTGCAGTAGAACGGCATGAGGGATGTAAAAGGCCGTGAATGAAATCAAACACCTGTCGGCACATGGGAGCAGGAATCAAAGGTCGCGATCTACCAGTACTGACGTCACAGAGAAGGGTGGTGTTGGAGTCGTCAAGGGAGATGTCTTCCCAACGGAGGGATGTGCAGGATGTCCTACATTCTTTATACTCTGGATCCTCTCATTGGGCTTCAGCCAAGGTGTTGTAATCTAATACCAGTTAAACAGCAGCCAACGTGTTTCTTGACAGGGCCTCGGCATAGGGATTAATTTTTCCAGGGACGTGTTGAAGGGTGCAATTGTATTCAGCCAAGGCGGAGAGATGTCGACGTTGACGGGCGGACCAGGAGTCAAACTGTCGAGTGAAGGTGTGCACCAGAGGCATGTGGTCTGAGCGAAGGACGAAGGGCGTACCTTCTAAGAAATGGCGATAGTAACGGACAGCCAAGTGCACCGCCAGCAATTCACGATCGAAGGTAGAATAACCCGATTCTGCCTTGGACAATT
>NC_090749.1:73156539-73162703 GCF_036898095.1 Palaemon carinicauda
TTGTCCTTGATTTTTGACCCAATCACTCACTACATTTTATCAAATTGTCCTTGAATCATGGCCAGTCATCACACCAAATTTCATGAGATTGGGTCAAATAGACAGACAGACAATGCCTATCAAAACATGACCTTTGCCTTTGACATTACCTTGGAGAAGGTAATAATAATATTATAACCACGGACACATTTCTCTCGGATTGGAATTTGAGGTAGTTAAATGTGGGCTGAATTTTCCGTAGACTGTTTGGTGATACACACAGGCATATATATATATATATATATATATATATATATATATATATATATATATATATATATATATATATATATATATATATTTTTTTTTTTTTTTTTTTTTTTTTTTGGGGGGGGGGGGAGGGGGCTCAGGCCATATCGTCCTGATGGAAGTTCCTAAAGGTAGCTTCCTAGGGTATATTTGACTACAGTGATATTCCCAGAGAATTTTACCTTAAGGTATCCAGAATTCTAACTCCTGGAGCGAATATCCCTAAATAATCTCATAGGGATATTGCATAATATCAAAGAACGTATTCTTGACACGTCACATAGCTTTCTTCACCCCGAACAGTATTAACGCTTCGAGGGGTTACAGTGACAATAATCTGAAACGAGAATGAAAAGAGAGCCGCTCACAAGGCATCTCTCCTATTACGTTTCCAGTGTGTATATGATGAAGGCGGTAGCGCCCTCTTTATTCCTTTTCATGTAGCTCTACTACTCGGTGTTTTCTCTTGTGTTCTCTCATTATTTTGGATTTAATTCAACATTTTGATGACTTCTCCGGCCTCTTCTGCCTCTAAAAAGTTGAGTATTATCTTTACTATGTATAAATGTAAGCTCTTGTCGTTTTGAATTAAATCAAAAGTGATGTTAACGTAAACAAGAGCTGTTGCCAACCGGAGGCATCCTGGATGCTATCGCTCGCTATTCATGGGTCATTTAGCTAGCTAGAGCGACGTTCTCGGTTTGTTATGCTTTAATAATCTAGCTATTTAGTTCCTCTAGGAATGCTTATATAATGCCGTTAGTTTTTAGTTCGGTGATTTAGGTAACCGATCTTGCCCTTCACGAGGCTTAGTAGCCTAGGCGTCTGGCCCTAGTACTTTCATGCATGATATAAGTTTTTCCGAATCTTATGTTATTGAAGCTATAGGCAAATATTTTATACATGTAAGATATTGCTGAATGTTCTTTCCAAGATTGTATACAAGAGAGTTTCGGTGAATTAGGTAATCGATTCTCACCGCACCTTGGCTAGTAACCTAGGTACAGTAGTATACTTTCGCACATCCCCGATTGTTCTTTTCTCCTCCGGAGGCTAAGTTCAATCCCTCTTTCCCTCTGAGTAAGCCTTAGGCTTAATCTTAGCGGTTCTATCTGTATAATAATTCAGGTATAACTATACTAGGATATGTCTGTCCTGACCTGATAACCAGAGTGACTGGATTTTTGGGTTAGGGCAGAACATCAGAGTTTCTAGTCTGTGGTCTGCTTCTTCCTAGCATAGAGAATGAGTCTCCTTTGCTAGGTTAGGGGTGGATACAGGAAGCTTTGCTTCCCTAGTCCATGTCTGAAGGATTCCGTATGAGATGATTCCTTCCTCTTGTGGTCTAGCAGACTGTCCTGTGTTGTTTTTCTCGGGCTGGAGAGTGAGTTTTCTCTGTTGCCTGCCAAAATAACTTCATCTAACTTTGTTCTGGCTGGGAGGAGGAGAGCAAGTATTGCCAGTCTTCCTCCCTAATAGACAACTCTAGGTTAGGATGAGCTTCCCTAACTGCTGAGTGTGTCTCTTGCTAGAACGAAGTTTATGACCCTTATGCCTTCCCCACCTCTCTTTCTTTTATTATCTTTTGGCCGCAGTTCTACTTCCGTACCTAGTGTAGGTTAGGATGGAGGACCGGCTCGGCTCTCTGCCGGCTGGCAATTACGTGTCGGCCCGCAGAGACCCCTTGTTTTTCGCAGAGTGAACCCCAAACCTCCCTTGGTCTTCCTTCCATGTCTGCCAGCAGAGTCCGAAAGGCTATGTATTCTTTGGAATCCTGAATGCTACATTCTCCCCTTCCATAAGTTCACTCTTTCCGGATGGAAGGTTGTATGGCAATGCCGCCTTATAACCTTACATCCATACTGTTTCTCTTACTAGTGTTTTGTACCCTTACCCCGGCTGCTGGCTTAACAGCAGGCAGCCACGCAGTTGGAAGTTCTCTGTTTCTTAGCCACTGTCGGCAGACATGGGTATTGCTATCTTTGCCTGCCGGCAGTGGAAACACAGCCCAAAATCTTCTGGCCACTACGATTAGCGGCCGGCAGCCGGATGTTAGTGTTTTTAGCTGCCGGCACACATTTGCGAACCAGTGACCTGCCAACTATTAGTTAAAGATAGTATATCTTTGAACTATACGAGGGTAAATGCCGGCCGGCACATGCTGGTTGGCACGTGCTGGCTGGCAAAGCAGCATGCGATGTACAGTAGTTACTATATTTGTATTGCAGTACACACTGCATTAATAAACTACAGTATAGAGTTTGTTGTAACACTAAAGTTATTCTAACATACTTAATGTTATCTTGTACAGCCTTTTGTTGAGACCGTACAATATATAGAAAGTGAGTTCTTTCTGTATTCATTCTATCCCGTATATCAAAACTTTATTTCAAGGTGTGAGCTACACATAGTTTTAATATTTTGGGAGGTTACAGCAATTGGCTGAGCAGAAAATACAAGTAGGTGTCTTTCCTTCTTTCTTTCCGCAATGTGACAGCGGACGCTCTATCCAGGTTTACACTTAGAGTCAGAATGGTCCCTTGATGCATAATCGTTCTTCATCTCGAGCCAAGTCCCAGAGCTACAGATAGACCTCTTTGCGACGAAAGGCAACAAGAAAATAGATTGTTGCGTGTCCCCATACGAAGATCCGCTAGCGGTGTCAGTGGACGCTATGTCCCTAGACTAGAACAGATGGTCCAATATTTATCTGTTCCATCCGCACAACCTCCTTTTGAAGGTTCTCGTTAAGCTGAGATCTTTCAAAGGGAAAGCAGCAATAGTGGCCCACAAGTGGCCAAATAGCGTGTGGTTCCCTCTGGCATTGAAACTGCGACTAAAATTCGTACCGCTACCGGATCCATCCCTGTCTCAGCGAGTACAGAAGTCGACTGTCTTCGCTTCTTCACAGAAAACACGGAACCTACATCTCATGATTTTCTCTCCTTAGCGATGAGAAAAAGATTCGGTGTTAAAAGTCAGTTTAGACTTTTGGAGGAAACCAGAAGACATTATGAGGCTTCAGGGAAGAAACAGATATCCTTTGTCAAGGCGAAGAAACCAAAAGAAATCTCGACAGATTCCTATTTATCAATCTTCATTCACCTTCATGAGCAAGGTTTAGCAGCCAACACAATTCTATTGTTCAAGCCTGCCTTGACAAGTCAGATACCATATGCCTTACAGGTCGACCTTTCTAACGATGTTCTTAATGAACTATAAGGGCCCATGCTAGGCTTAGCCCTTCAGCGCCTCCAAAGTATGGTCATTAGATAAGATTCTTCATTGTGTATAAATAATGAACAATGAGGAATGCGCTTAGAAGGTTTTGAATTTAAGTCATATTTCTGTTTGTACTCGCTTTGGGGGCCAGAGTTAGTGAAATAGGGGCTCTCTCTAGAGAGAAAGGCCACGTCCAGTTCTTGGAGGGAGAACTGAATCTATTTCCATACCCAACTTTTCTTACCAGGAACAAGCTACCCACCAATAGGTGGGGCCCCTAGAGAATCTGCCCTCTGAAGGAAGATGCATCTCTATATCCAGTGGAGTGCCTAAAGGTTTATCTTCATAGAACTTCAGACTTTATGGGAGAACAGCTGTTCAGAAGAGAAACCCTGGGTTCAAAGTTATCTATAGCTAAGGGCGAAAATCACCCGTGTTATTCGCAGAACGGATCCAGACAGTACACTCGTTAGTCATGATCCGAGGAAAGTTGCCTCTTCCATAAAATTTCTTTAATTATATGGACTTTGAACATCCTTGTTTGTACACCGGCTGGTAGTCATCCAAGGTGTTCTTTATGCACTATGCGAAGCAAGTGGAGCAACTTAAGAGGTCTGTGGTAGCAGCAGGTAGAATTCTTTAACCTTCTGTTTTAAATCTGCGAGGAACAGTGTAATTGATTTGGGACGATTAATTAAGAGGGTGCGTGTGTGGTCACTGTATGTTACTACACACTGAGCGATAGGCCACGAAAGTGTCCTTACGAACTGTTCCATTGACATCGGTGAACTATAGCATAATACGGACACTTGTGCCAAGCGTTTCTTAAGCTAGTGTAAATAAACAGTATATAGACTATATCATTATTATTAATAATACAATTGAGGTGGCAAATCTGTTTCCTAGTAGACGAAACAATATTTTCTGTTGACTGTTTTTCTTTATGCTTTAACGCATATCATCCACATTTTATAAATTTTATAAATGTTGATCTGATATGTACGTTTATTAAATTTTAATAAACTAGTTCCTAGTGAACTCTACGTCTTATTCGCCCACATTCATTTTATTAGAAATGTACTGAGCATTAAGATTAAAATATGGATATTTTTATCATGGTATGTCTTTTAAGATTGTTCCCTGATTCAAGCAAAAGTCCACTCACTTTAACCCTTCCTTAAGAAGGGTTGACGTGGTACCCTAACGGGATAGTGGCAGAGAGGCAAAATTGGTTCCTATGCGGATACAACCGTTATCCATTAGTTAATAAGAGTAGTCACATTTGGGGAAGGTGTCACACATTCATTCTGACATTGGTGACTCTTATACAAACTTTGCTTTATAATGTATAGAGCGAGACCACTATACAAGCTTGTCATTTTGTCATCCATATTTATTATGTACTCCTCGAGACTTTTTCCACAGTCTAGTACGACTCTTCTCTGTAGGGGGCAGGAAGCACTAACATAGTTCATGCTTAGATAAAATGATGTATGACGGTAACATCATAGGTCTCTAGGTCTAGACGGACCAGGAAAATACTTTCTTGAGAGTACGGGACCCATTGAGAATCCACAGATACAGTAATGCTCTGGTAAACTTCCATCAGGACGATATGGCCTGAGCCCAAAAATTGGATTTTGAGCGAAGTGAAAAATCTATTTTTGGGTGAGGTAGCCTTGTCATCCTGATGGACCCACCCTTCCTTTTATTGTAAACGGGGTTATTGACCCCTCCCTATAATACAGTATCTGTAGCACCTCGTATATCGCTACATGGAATAAAGAGGGCGCTACCACCTTCATCAGATACACACTGGAAATGGAATAGGAGGGATGCCTTATGAGCAGCTCTCTTTTCATTCTCGTTTCAGATTCTTGTCACTGTAACCCCTCGAAGTGTTAATACTGTTCGAGATGAACATAGCTATGTGACGGGTCAAGAATACGTATTCTGATATTATGCGATATCCCTGTGAGATTATTTAGGGATATTCGATCCAGGAGTTAGAATTCTGGATACCTTAAGGTAAAATTCTCTGGGAATATCACTGTAGTGAAATATACCCTAGGAAGCTACCTTTTAGGAACTTCCATCAGGACGACATGGCTACCTCACCCAAAAATAGATTTTTCGCTTCGCTCAAAATCTATTATATACAGTATATATATATATATATATATATATATATATATATATATATATATATATATATATATATATATATATATATATAAATTTATTAACTTATTCATCTATACTTTTTCGCCCGCCCTTCTTTTATCTCATCTCGGTAATTGGCGATTTGCAAAAAACTTTTATACATTAAAATAGTTTTGTATCATTTCATTTTAATTATGTAATTTTGTTTTTGATCATAAAATGACGATTAGCCTTAATGGAGAGAGAGAGAGAGAGAGAGAGAGAGAGAGAGAGAGAGAGAGAGAGAGAGAGAGAGAGAGAGAGAGAGAGAGTTCAGCTACACACGTGAGAAGGTCCCATAACTCTCCATTGGGACTAATCTCCGTAAGACCCAGAAGCCATTTTTAATCCGCTTCCATCCTCTTATATTTTCTCTCGTATATGAGAATTATCCTCAATAGCCGTTGCCATCGTTTAGGGGATTAGCATTTCGCAGATATATTATCTTAGAT
>NC_090749.1:73175703-73180703 GCF_036898095.1 Palaemon carinicauda
TGTGGCAGTAGAACTAACATCTAATTTTGGCTTTTTAATTTTTTCATCTTTAATCTCTTCCTTTTTTATTAACAAAAAAAGAAGCAGAAAACTCATATACAAATTACGGCGAGTAAAAAGAAAAAGAATAGGCAGAAACTTTATAAAGAGTAGATATGCGTTGACTTAAAAAATAAGGTAAAAGATAGCTAAAACAAGACAAAATTGGTCTATGGATAGAAATTTTCATAATACCAAAATTTGCTGGTAAAAAAATACAAAAAAAAAAAAAATAAATCAGCCAAACTCGACATCAAACAGACACTATACAGAACAATATGTATCGGAACAAAAACTATACAAAACCATCGTTATAAACAAATAGCAGAGACGTCAAAAAAAAATCTGTCTGAAACTCTCCCTATCAAAAAACTCTCCCTATCAAAAAGAAGTTAGAGACACCACTTTGATCGTAACATTGTATGACTTCATTTCCATTAGGCCGAGCTTTTTCAGTAGCTCGTAATCCGTCCGGTTGTGTAATTGACCTTGCAGACGAGAGAATGGACGGATGGAGTTTTGAGAAACATTGAAAATATATGTGTGGAGTTGTTATAACTCTCTCTCTCTCTCTCTCTCTCTCTCTCTCTCTCTCCCCCCACTCACACGCACACGCATAAACATACACAAACACAGATATATATATATATATATATATATATATATATATATATATATATATATATATATATATATATATATATATATATATATATATATATATAAAACTCTATGATCAGCAAGACTGTACTAGTCAAGGCTACCTATACTAAGTTAGTTTGCTCTGAGCTATCAGACAATAGGCTCCCACCATTACCAATCCACAGTTGGCCAGCGTGGTGATAAAAGCTGGCTAAACCCCAGACTTGAATAAGGATAGGGCTGAGGCATTTGTGAAGTATGGGATTTATCCAGTTTTTATCACCACGCTGGCCTACTTCGGATTGGTGATGGTGAGAGACTTTAGTCAGCTAGCTCAGAGCATTCTTATCCCGGCAATACACAAATCCTTTCAGCAACATTAGGTATCCCCCACTCAGAAAGTATGTTTATATCTGTGTATGCATAGTTATCACCTGGAAGTCTTAACTTTCCTCACTGGGCTATTTTTCCCTGTTGGAACCCTAACACTTGAAGCATCTTGCATTTCCAACTAGAGCTGTAGTTTGGCTAATAATAATAATAATAATAATAATAATAATAATGATAATAATAATAATGATGATCTAAGCTCCACTAGCTACCCTTAAGGACCAACGTGAGGTCTGTGACGGGCTGAGAGAGGCTGTGACTAAGAAGACAGGATGAAAATAACTGAGTAACTTTATTACAGAACATCCATTTATATATACATAAACTCCAGGCAAAAAGGGCATAAAAACATAACAGGCAATTTCCTGTTCAACCAACAACCGCACCGGTTAAAACTTAACGGTGAATATACAGACATGTTATTTCAGGTCCCTATCAGTGCGAGGGGAGAGCGAAGACACGAGCATAATATATAAAAAAAATGAAATGTTGTTATTATGTACAATCGTGTGACACACGGTTGGTACATGGCTCCCCCCTTAAAATGACATACTGTACATGTTAAATAGGGCGCCCTGATCTAGAGAGGTGAACTGTAGGCGGGGCATCTGGCTGGAGATAAGCAGGTTAAATTTAGACGAATGTTTAGTAGGAATGCTTTCGGACTGTGTTGGATCACAAAGAAAGGGCCCGTGTGAGGGGGCATTAGCGGTGGCTTGCTAGTGTCGTTGCGTAGGAAGAAGTGCGTTGCAGAGTGCAAGTCTGTCGGTATGTAAGTCTTCTCTAGGGGCTTGTAAGTCTAGCGGCATGGAGTAAATTTTCCCACGACGTGACGTATGCGCTGGAGATCGTCGGAGGAGGTTGCAGAAGGAAAAAAATCGGCAGGGATGACCAATGGGTTGCCATACAATATTTCAGTTGCCGAGACGTCGAGGACGTCTTTAGGAGTGGTCCTTAGTCCCAGGAAGACCCAGACAAGCTGAGTAAACCAGTTGGAATCATTGCAGCAGCACATCAAAGCTGCTTTGAGGGTGCGATGAAAATGTTCAACTATTCCATTGGCAACGGGGTTGTAGGCAGTTGTCTGATGTAGGGTGATGCCCAGGAGAGTTGCTAATGATTTCCACAATTGAGAGGTGAAAGTGGCATCCCTGGCAGAAGTAATATGCTCAGGGATACCAAATCTTGCAATCCATTCTGAGAGTAAGGCAGATGTACATGAGGCGGACGTTGCAGTTTCCATGGGAAGGGCGTCAAGCCAACGAGTGGAGCGGTCGATGACGGTAAACAGGGAACGATGTCATTGGGATGTTGGTAGGGGGCCTACAATGTCAACGTGAATGTGGGCGAGACGACGCTGAGATTGAGGAAAGGTGCCCACTCCTAAATCCATGTGTCGATGTACTTTGGAAGTTTGGCAAGAAGTACAGGTGCATACCCAATCCTTAGCATCCTTAGAAATGCCATGCCAAATGAACTTTGTCTTCAGCAGCTGTGCAGTAGAATGGCATGAGGGATGTAAAAGGCCGTGAATGAAATCAAACACCTGTCGGCACATGGGAGCAGGAATCAAAGGTCGCGATCTACCAGTACTGACGTCACAGAGAAGGGTGGTGTTGGAGTCGTCAAGGGAGATGTCTTCCCAACGGAGGGATGTGCAGGATGTCCTACATTCTTTATACTCTGGATCCTCTCATTGGGCTTCAGCCAAGGCGTTGTAATCTAATCCCAGTTAAACAGCAGCCAACGTGTTTCTTGACTGGGCATCGGCATAGGGATTAATTTTTCCAGGGACGTGTTGAAGGGTGCAATTGTATTCAGCCAAGGCAGAGAGATGTCGGCGTTGACGGGCGGACCAGGCGTCAAACTGTTGAGTGAAGGCGTGCACCAGAGGCATGTGGTCTGAGCGAATGACGAAGGGCGTACCTTCTAAGAAATGGCAATAGTAACGGACAGCCAAGTGCACCGCCAGCAATTCACGATCGAAGGTAGAATAACCCGATTCTGCCTTGGACAATTTCCTGCTGAAGAAGGCCAATGGGCGGGGTGAGCCATTGACCACCTGTTCGAGTACTGCACCAATAGTGATGTTGCTGGCATTGGTGGAGAGAAGTAGAGGAGCATGTTGGATATGAAAAGTGAGAGCTGCAGTGGTTGATAGGGCCTTCTTTGCATTGCAGAAGGCCGCTTCTTGAAGGGGACCCCACTTCAGGTCTTTTGGCTTGCCCTTGAGGGAGGTGTAGAGGGGAGCAATAGTGGAGGCAATGGGTGGCAGAGCAGGGTGATAATAGTTGATCATGCCCAAGAATTCCTGCAGAGCTTTGACGGTCGAGGGCGTGGGGAAGTCCTGAACGGCTGCAACCTTCTCAGGGAGGGGATGGACTCTTTCAGGAGTGATGCGGTGCCCTAAGAATGACACTTCGTTGGGGCCAAAGGTACACTTGTCGTACCGAACTACAAGGCCATTTTGTTGCAGGCGGTCGAGCTTGATGCGCAGGTGATGGAGGTGTTCCTCTTTTGAGGAAGAGAACACAAGTATGTCGTCCACATAACATACACAGAAGGAGATGCCCCTAAGATGCCATCCATGAGACATTGAAACATGGCCCCAGCATTACGAAGGCCAAAACAGGAGTAATTGAAGGTGTATGTACCAAAGGGAGTGGTAATGGCAGTCTTGGGCATGTCTTCTGGATTCATAGGGATCTGATAATACCCCTTCAGGAGGTCGAGCATGGAGAAAACCTTCGCTTTTTGCAGGGAGGAGGTCACGTCGGCGATGTTTGGGAGGGGGTAGTGATCCAGTTCTGTTTGCATGTTCAGGTGCCTGTAATCCCCACAGGGATGGAGGGAGCCGTCTTTCTTCAGAACGATGTGTAAGAGTGACGACAATGGGTTGGAGGCCTTTTGGCAAGGGCCCATTTCCTCAATATCGGCGAACGTATGTTTGGCGGCTGCCAGTCGTTCTGGTGCCAGACGTCTGAATTTTGTGAAGACTGCGGGTCCCGTCGTCTTGATATGGTGATACCGTGCTTTGCAGGAACCGTGGGTGTTTGGCGAAGTTCTGGAAGGAAAACTTCCCGGTACGACGTGAGGAGGTGGGCGTAGGCATCCGTGGGTGCGCTGATGTGGAGTGTGAGGCTGGAGGGGATGGGTTGCAGAGATGTCGACAAGTACGAATCTGCGTTGACCAATCGTCGGTGGGCGACATCGACCAGAGGGTGGAAATGAGAGAGGAAATCCGCGCCGAGGATTGGCAATGTGACGTCAGCAATGAGAAACTTCCAATCAAATTTACTGTTTCCAAACGATAATGTGAGGTTCTCGTAACCGTAGGTGGGTATGGCAGATCCATATGCAGCTACCAGGCGGACGTCGGCAGACGTAGAAAGACTACGTCGTGTCCTGAAAATTTCCCTTGGCAAAAGAAAACGACAAGCACCCATGTCTACCAAAAAATCCCACGCCCGTTCCTGCATCAGGTAAAATGAAAAGATTAGAAACACAGGAGGCCACTGCCACGAGCGAAAGCCTACTTACACGTTTTTTGGCCACTGAAAATTCTTGGCACATTTTTTCGCGCCTGCACCGAATCTGTAGTGGTAGTAGCAAAACTGTGGCCGATGGGCGGTAGTATGTGGCTGTAGAAGTCGTTGGTTGGGGCCCGCACAAGTGGTAGGTGATGGGTGGCTTTGTCGCTGCTCCGAATCTCACAGTGTAGGCGTGTATGTCCTACGGCATTCACGTCAGCTTGGGTTGACGTTGAATAGTCCTCCTCCTTATCATGAGTGGAGGCGTTGATGGAGGTCTTGAAGGTCATGAAGTGGCTGTCCATAAGGGCGTTGGCTTTGGTCATCAAGTCTTTTATTGGTAAACTATCGACATCGGGTATGGCAGCGTGTACAGGTTCGGGTAAACGGCATATCCAA
>NC_090749.1:73183203-73188203 GCF_036898095.1 Palaemon carinicauda
TTTGATGGTGTGTGTATCTGATCCCAAAAGAGACTTATCATAAGATAGGCAATATAATTATGCACATTTAGGCACTAGTTTCACACAAATCAGATAAAAATGGTTCACTGTATGGTAAAAAATTATGTTCTACTTTTTCATGACCTTGTCCTTGATTTTTTACCCAATCACTCACTAAATTTTATCAAATTGTCCTTGAATCATGGCCAGTCATCACACCAAATTTCATGAGATTGGGTCAAATAGACAGACAGACAATGCCTATCAAAACATGACCTTTGCCTTTGACATTACCTTGGAGAAGGTAATAATAATATTATAACCACGAACACATTTCTCTCGCATTGGAATTTGAGGTAGTTAAATGTGGGCTGAATTTTCCGTAGACGTTTTGGTGATACACACAGGCATATATATATATATATATATATATATATATATATATATATATATATATATATATATATATATATATATATATATATATATATTCAAATAAGCCATATATATTTTGATATATTAATGGCTTATTTGAATATGAAAAACACGTAAAAATGTGCAAAATTTATCATTAATTGAATGCCAAGTAACAAACTACCAATTAGCTACGATGGTGAAGATGGGTTGATTTCAATTCTAAGTACAAAATACCTGAATTCGACAGGTATAAGTACAGTAGAATTGTCATTGACTTTTATCTTCCTTCGTGGCCGAATGGGTTAGTCACTGTCTATATAAGCTTGCCGACCAGGGTTCGATTCCCGGCCGGAGCCAAGCTCTTGTCTTTGTGAGATTTCGCCTGGGGCTCTGATCCCGAGGTCGTTAAGAGAATCCAGACATTAATATATCAAAATATATATGGCTTATTTGAATATGAAAAACACGTAAAAATGTGCAAAATTTATCATTAATTGAATGCCAAGTAACAAACTACCAATTAGCTACGATGGTGAAGATGGGTTGATTTCAATTCTAAGTACAAAATACCTGAATTCGACAGGTATAAGTACAGTAGAATTGTCATTGACTTTTATCTTCCTTCGTGGCCGAATGGGTTAGTCACTGTCTATATAAGCTTGCCGACCAGGGTTCGATTCCCGGCCGGAGCCAAGCTCTTGTCTTTGTGAGATTTCGCCTGGGGCTCTGATCCCGAGGTCGTTAAGAGAATCCAGACATTAATATATCAAAATATATATGGCTTATTTGAATATGAAAAACACGTAAAAATGTGCAAAATTTATCATATATATATATATATATATATATATATATATATATATATATATATATATATATATATATATTTTTTTTTTTTTTTTTGGGGGGGGGGAGGGGGCTCAGGCCATATCGTCCTGATGGAAGTTCCTAAAAGGTAGATTCCTAGGGTATATTTGACTACAGTGATATTCCCAGAGAATTTTACCTTAAGGTATCCAGAATTCTAACTTCTGGAGCGAATATCCCGAAATAATCTCATAGGGATATTGCATAATATCAGAGGACGTATTTTTGACACGTCACATAGCTATCTTCACCCCGAACAGTATTAATGCTTCGAGGGGTTACAGTGACAATAATCTGAAACGAGAATGAAAAGAGAGCCGCTCATAAGGCATCTCTCCTATTCCGTTTCCAGTGTGTATCTGATGAAGGCGGTAGCACCCTCTTTATTCCTTTTCATGTAGCTCTACTACTCGGTGTTTTCTCTTGTGTTCTCTCGTTATTTTGGATTTAATTCAACATTTTGATGACTTCTCCGGCCTCTTCTGCCTCTAAAAAGTTGAGTATTATCTTTACTATGTATAAATGTAAGCTCTTGTCGTTTTGAATTAAATCAAAAGTGATGTTAACGTAAACAAGAGCTGTTGCCAAACGGAGGCATCCTGGATGCTATCGCTCGCTATTCATGGGTCATTTAGCTAGCTAGAGCGACGTTCTCGGTTTGTTATGCTTTAATAATCTAGCTATTTAGTTCCTCTAGGAATGCTTATATAATACCGTTAGTTTTTAGTTCGGTGATTTAGGTAACCGATCTTGCCCTTCGCGAGGCTTAGTAGCCTAGGCGTCTGGCCCTAGTACTTTCATGCATGATATAAGTTTTTCCGAGTCTTATGTTATTGAAGCTATAGGCAAATATTTTATACATGTAAGATATTGCTGAATGTTCTTTCCAAGATTGTATACAAGAGAGTTTCGGTGAATTAGGTAATCGATTCTCACCGCACCTTGGCTAGTAACCTAGGTACAGTAGTATACTTTCGCACGTCCCCGATTGTTCTTTTCTCCTCCGGAGGCTAAGTTCAATCCCTCTTTCCCTCTGAGTAAGCCTTAGGCTTAATCTTAGCGGTTCTATCTGTATAGTAATTCAGGTATAACTATACTAGGATATGTCTGTCCTGACCTGATAACCAGAGTGACTGGTTTTTTGGGTTAGGGCAGAACATCAGAGTTTCTAGTCTGTGGTCTGCTTCTTCCTAGCATAGAGAATGAGTCTCCTTTGCTAGGTTAGGGGTGGATACAGGAAGCTTTGCTTCCCTAGTCCATGTCTGAAGGATTCCGTATGAGATGATTCCTTCCTCTTGTGGTCTAGCAGACTGTCCTGTGTTGTTTTTCTCGGGCTGGAGAGTGAGTTTTCTCTGTTGCCTGCCAAAATAACTTCATCCAACTTTGTTCTGGCTGGGAGGAGGAGAGCAAGTATTGCCAGTCTTCCTCCTTAATAGACAACTCTAGGTTAGGATGAGCTTCCCTAACTGCCGAGTGTGTCTCTTGCTAGAACGAAGTTTATGACCCTTATGCCTTCCCCACCTCTCTTTCTTTTATTATCTTTTGGCCACAGTTCTACTTCCGTACCTAGTGTAGGTTAGGATGGAGGACCGGCTCAGCTCTCTGCCGGCTGGCAATTACGTGTCGGCCCGCAGAGACCCCTTGTTCTTTGCAGAGTGAACCTCAAACCTCCCTTGGTCTTCCTTCCATGTCTGCCAGCAGAGTCCGGAAGGCTATGTATTCTTTGGAATCCTGAATGCTACATTCTCCCCTTCCATAAGTTCACTCTTTCTGGATGGAAGGTTGTATGGCAATGCCGCCTTATAACCTTACATCCATACTGTTTCTCTTACTAGTGTTTTGTACCCTTACCCCAGCTGCCGGCTTAACAGCAGGCAGCCACGCAGTTGGAAGTTCTCTGTTTCTTAGCCACTGTCGGCAGACATGGGTATTGCTATCTTTGCCTGCCGGCAGTGGAAACAAAGCCCAAAATCTGGTGGCCACTATGATTAGCGGCCGGCAGCCGGATGTTAGTGTTTTTAGCTGCCGGCACACATTTGCGAACCAGTGACCTGCCAACTATTAGTTAAAGATAGTATATCTTTGAACTATACAAGGGTAAATGCCGGCCGGCATGTGCTGGCCGGCACATGCTGGCTGGCACGTGCTGGCTGGCAAAGCAGCATGCGATGTACAGTAGTTACTATATTTGTATTGCAGTACACACTGCATTAATAAACTACAGTATAGAGTTTGTTGTAACACTAAAGTTATTCTAACATACTTAATGTTATCTTGTACAGCCTTTTGTTGAGACCGTACAATATATAGAAAGTGAGTTCTTTCTGTATTCATTCTATCCCGTATATTAAAACTTTATTTCAAGGTGTGAGCTACACATAAGGTATTCTAGAATAGAGTTAACCTTAGTTTTAATATTTTGGGAGGTTACAGCAATTGGCTGGGCAGAAAATACAAGTAGGTGTCTTTCCTTCTTTCTTTCCGCAATGTGACAGCGGACGCTCTATCCAGGTTTACACATATAGAGTCAGAATGGTCCCTTGATGCAGGATCGTTCTTCATCTCGAGCCAAGTCCCAGAGCTACAGACAGACCTCTTTGCAACGAAAGGCAACAAGAAAATAGATTGTTGCGTGTCCCCATACGAGGATCCGCTAGCGGAGTCAGTGGACGCTATGTCCCTAGACTGGAACAGATGGTCCAATATTTATCAGTTCCATCCGCACAACTTCCTTTTGAAGGTTCTCGTTAAGCTGAGATCCTTCAAAGGGAAAGCAGCAATAGTGGCCCACAAGTGGCCAAATAGCGTGTGGTTCCCTCTGGCATTGGAACTGCGACTAAAATTCGTACCGCTACCGGATCCATCCCTGTCTCAGCGAGTACAGAAGTCGACTGTCTTCGCTTCTTCACAGAAAACACGGAACCTACATCTCATGATTTTCTCTCCTTAGCGATGAGAAAAAGATTCGGTGTTAAAAGTCAGTTTAGACTTTTGGAGGAAACCAGAAGACATTATGAGGCTTCAGGGAAGAAACAGATATCCTTTGTCAAGGCGAAGAAACCAAAAGAAATCTCGACAGATTCCTATTTATCATTCTTCATTCACCTTCATGAGCAAGGTTTAGCAGCCAACACAATTCTATTGTTCAAGCCTGCCTTGACAAGTCAGATACCATATGCCTTAGAGGTCGACCTTTCTAACGATGTTCTTAATGAACTATAAGGGCCCATGCAGGGCTTAGCCCTTCAGCGCCTCCAAAGTATGGTCATTAGATAAGATTCTTCATTGTGTATAAATAATGAACAATGAGGAATGCGCTTAGAAGGTTTTGAATTTAAGTCATATTTCTGTTTGTACTCGCTTTGGGGGCCAGAGTTAGTGAAATAGTGGCTCTCTCTAGAGAGAAAGGCCACGTCCAGTTCTTGGAGGGAGAACTGAATCTATTTCCATACCCAACTTTTCTTACCAGGAACAAGCTACCCACAAATAGGTGGGGTCCCTAGAGAATCTGCCCTCTGAAGGAAGATGCATCTCTATATCCAGTGGAGTGCCTAAAGGTTTATCTTCATAGAACTTCAGACTTTATGGGAGAACAGCTGTTCAGAAGAGAAACCCTGGGCTCAAAGTTATCTATGGATAAGGGCGAAAATCACCCGTGTTATTCGCAGAACGGATCCAGACAGTACACTCGTTAGTCATGATCCTAGGAAAGTTGC
>NC_090749.1:73195703-73205703 GCF_036898095.1 Palaemon carinicauda
ATAATAATAATAATAATAATAATAATAATAATAATAATAATAATAATAATAAAAATAAAACACTAGTAAATCAATTTCAAGTACCTAATACACATAAGAAATATATTTACAAATACGAAGGAGAAATTCTCAGAGAAATAAATATCAAACACATGAGGTTGCAAGCTCCATACTATCATCAACATCTCTTTTTAACTCCATTAGAAGTGTGTTGATGACATCCATGCCGAGGGAATACTGCCTGCTGGCCATTATTTAAGATATATTCAAAATAAATAGAAAAAAAATCAGAATTTTGCAAAAAACAAAAAAAATTCAGAAATTAGCATTTGAGGGAAAATGGACCTCATGGCAATATATGGCATCTAAGCCAAAACCAATGTCATGCAAGTGGTAGACACACCATCCACCCACACTTTCCAACTATAAAGAACCAAACAAGTATCAACACTGTTCGACAATTTATAATTATGTAATAACTTTGCTGTTTGATCACTTACCCCTATTTAGGTATTTCAGGGTTGAGGTCGACCCCTGGGGGGGGGGGGGGGGCAAAAAAACCGGGGAAGGAGGGAAGTTAGACGAAAATCAGTTCTAAAGCAGACAATGGCATGTAGACTAGTCACACCTTGCGGGTCGATCACTTCCATATTCGAGACAGCTGATGATTTATGGGGAAAGAACAGGTTTTGAACATGCTGTAGGGGTCGCGTACGACCCATCATACCTGTCCAGGGGTATATACACATTCATTTATCCAATATCCGAGTCACCTTTTCATATAGAAAATGCCTTTTCTAAAGACAACTAACATATCAATCATGGCAAAACTTGCCCTTCTTTACAATCTCATCTTCATTAAAAATAAAAATATAGTTGTCATTTATATAATATAAAAACCTCCGTTATATTCCTAGCATCCCGACATTCAGACTTGACACTTCCCTCGTCCTCTCCCTTCCCCGTAACTTATTTATGCTAAAGTGTCAAAATAGCATTATAAGGGGAATTTCCACCACAGGCACGTATCCATTCCACAAACACCCCCCCCCCCCCCGGCAATCTTTTTACAGTGCCTCCATTTGACAGGATGTTACATAATTGACATTTTGGAAAAATGTGGAGAATGTCTGCGCGCTGTGGTTTTGCACACTCGAGCGGTTTGATGTAGGTGTGTTTTATCATTTGGTGTGTATGTGTTTTTGTTTGTGTATGTGAGTAGGTATTTATAGAGAAAAGATCAGTATTTTTAAAGTCATAGGAGTTAGTTGTAAACAATTTTAAAACTGTATGACAGCAAATATTTGAATACTAGTGTATGCAGCCCTTCATATATGACAGCTAAGTATTAAAATGGATATGTATTCAAACGCACCCACAGATTTAACCCTTCCATACCTCTTTTCCTTTCTTCTCGGGAGAACACCTCACTATGGTATGACTACTCTCTATTCCCCTTACCCGAGAGACGAGGAAAAATTGAGTAGTTATAGGTCTGGTAATGCTGCTGAGCGTGACTGGAAATTTAAATATATATACTGTATATTCATAAAGCCAGTCACTTGCTCTTAATTATGTAGGGTATACACAAATATATTGATTTTTTTGGGCTCAAGCCATGTCGTCCTGATGGAAGTTCCTATAGGGTAGCTTCCTAGGGTATATTACAACTACGGCGATATTCCCAGAGAATTTACCTTAAGGTACCAGAATTCTAACTCCTGGAGCGAGTATCCCTCGTGAAAGGGATATCGCGACATATCAGAGGACGTATTCTAGACACGTCACATGGCAATCTACATCCTGGACAGAGATTTCGTCTTGTAGGAGGTGATTGGCGAGATACGAATTCGGGAAAGAAAAAGGGGAGCCGCTCCCAAGGCTTCCCTATCCCCCGATTCGTATGCGTGCCTGGCGCCAATCCTGGCGCCATCTGTATTCCTTTTTGCGTAGCTTAACAACTCGGTGTTTTTTCCTGTTTTTCTCGCAAATCTTGGAGTTATTCGGCTTTTCATGGCTTCTCCGTCTTCGTTGGCCTCTGATAAGTTGAGTATAGTGTCTGTTATGTATAAATGTAGGCTCTTGGTTAAATTTTGAGTGATTAATAGGATTAATCTTTGATACAAGAGCCGTAGCCTACCAGAGGTGTCCTGGACACTGTCGCTCGCTAGGTATAAATTAGTTAGTCAGAGCGACATTCCTGGTTGTTTTGCTTTAATAAATTTTAGCTATTTAGCATTACATAGGATTTCCTTTCGTGCTTAGTATTATTTGGCGAAGTATTCGCCATTCTGGCCTACGCTAGGCCATGTAGCCTAGTCGTTTGGTCCTAGTACTTCATGCATGATTTTGGTTTTTCCGAGAGTAATTAAAATTTTATTGAAGCTTTAGGCTATATTTTATACATTTTAGACTGTGTGGAATATTTCCAAGATTGTATACGTGTGAGATTCGGTGAATTAGGTAATCGATTCTCTTGGTGCCTAGGCTAGTTGCTTACGGAGCATTAGTATACTTTATCATACTCCCCGGTTGCTTTCTTTTCTTCGGAGAAGGTATGCAATCCCTTTCCCTCTGTTTAAGCCTTGGGCTTATCCCTAAGTGGTTTTTTCCGAATTTATTTTCGATAAAACTATACTAGGGTGTTACTGTACCTTCCTGTTCCTGTAGTTATGGTTCAAGAGGGACAGAACAACAGAGTTTTTAGTCTGAGTCTGTGTTGTCTGGCTTGGGGCTGAGTCCCCCTCGCTGACCTAACACATACAAAGGGAGCTTAGCTCCCTTAGGTCACTACCGAAGGTTTCTGTGGCTATGATTCCTTCTTTTTTGATATACCAGACTAGTCCTGTTGCTGTTCTCGGGGGAGGATAAGTTCTTCCCTTGGGAGTAGCAACGCCTTCCTATCTTTGGTGCTCTGGAAGCTGGCAAGTATTGCTGGCCTTTCCCCTTAGATCTCCCTTAGGCTAAGATAAGTTTCTTGGCTGCGGGTGATCTGTCACTAAAGCAAGGTTGGCAGGACCCTCTTGTCCCTTCCCCCTCTTTCTTCGTAATGGCCGAGCCATTACTGTACTGTACGTCGTTCTACATCTAGACCTAGTATAGGTTAGGATGTGGAATTGACTCAGCCCCTTGCCGGCCGGCAGAGCTGGCCGGCAGGGGTCTTACTGTACTGTACGTCGTTCTACTTCTGGACCTAGTATAGGTTAGGATGTGGAATTGACTCAGCCCCTTGCCGGCCGGCAGAGCTGCTGGCCGGCAAGGGTCTTATGTTTTCGAGTGCTGCCCGGACCTCTCTTGGTCCCTCATCCATGCCTGCCGGCAGAGCCGGACGACATTGATCAAGGAAGCCTGAATTAGTTTCTCCCCTTCCTTATATGCACTCTTTCGGTTGCTGGGCTTGGAGGTTGTGTACACTCTTATCCCGGCATCCATTCTATTTTTCTTCTAGTGCTGTACCTGTCCCGGCTGCCGGCCTATGAGGCCGGCAGCCGGCCTATGAGGCCGGCAGCCGGGCAGGTGTAGTCCTCTGGCTCTTGTGCTGCCGGCTGGCATCGGTCTTGTACCTTTGCCGGCCGGCTTATGTCAGTCCTTGTCTGCCGGTCACCAAGAGTGTGGCCGGCAGCTGGGTACTACCTTGTGTAGTTGCTGGCCGGCAGCCATTGCCGGCCAACACTGGCTGTTACCGGCCGGCAGTTGCTGCCGACCGACACAGGCATTTGAACCAGAGTGCTGCCGCCCTATAGCTGTTAAGTAGTACACTTTAAAGCTAGTTGTGGTGTGTGCCGGCCGGCAAAGGCAGGCCGGCACACATCCCCCTATACTGTACTAGTATTCTTCTGTATAGCATATACAGTAAGAAGAAAACTATAGTAAGGGTTTTGGTACAGCACTGTATCTTCTAACACTATTGTGTTTTCTTGCACATCCCTTTGCTGTTGCCCTCAGATAGGAAGCTGAGTTCTTCCCTGTCTATTATCCAGGATTTTAAAATCATTGCTTAGGTGTGAGCTCCACCTGTTTCCTCTGGAAACCTTGCATTGGTTACTCTAGAAGAGATAAACCATTTTGATTTTATTATCTGGAAGGCTGCAACAATGGGTTGTGAGGAAAACACAAGTGTGTGTCTTTCCTTTATGAATTGTTATGCTATACTATGCATATCCAGTGATACATAGTTCTCTTGATACTCATGGAAATTTCTTCTCTTTACAGGAGGACCCTCCGAAGTGCGGAAATGTTTTCTGCAATGTCCGCAGCAAGAACCTCTGCGGACATGAGTGTTGTAGGAGACACGCAGCATGCGCTGTCTCCAAGGATGATCTCCAGTATTGGGACCCTCAGGTATGTACTGTATGCACTAACCTGATTACTGAGGCTTTTGATTCCCCTAGAACGGCGGAATCAAGGGATATAGCAAGGGAAAAGCTTCGTACTTGGGTAAGGGGCTTCAAGAAGAACACCCCTGGCCCTTATCTTCCAAGTGAGAAGATGAGGGTGTATCTTTTTCCCCAGGCATCAGCTGATGCAGTGATTCCCCAGCCTCAAGAGGAGATCTCTCAAGATCAAGTCCAGGTGGACGTGGAAGTCGCAGTCGCGATGCAAGACATCCAGTTGGATGACAGGATGTCTGACCTGGACGAACGTTTGGAACAAGACCTCCTGGCAGAAGGTCAGGATGAAGTTCAAACCCCGGATGTCGTAGAGGATGAGGTCGACGAGGTGTCGGCTACTCCGGTTCAGATTCCGGAGCCTATCCCCTCAACATCGGCTGGTCTCCCAGTAGAACTTGGACAGGCCCTCTCTTCGATTGTTGGAATGATCCAACAAATGCAGAAGGAGAATCAGGAGAAGGCGGCTGCAATGGAACTGCGTATGCAGTCCCTGGCAGAATCACATGGGCCCCGGAAAAGGCTCAATGTGAAAGACCTTCCCGTATGCTCAGATGCTAACCCATGGAGGTATGCTGAGCACATGCCGATGACGACTGGAAAGATCGTCATCTCGGATAAGCTGGGTTCAGTTCCCCTAGAGGAGGTAGAATTCTGGCCCAGCAAGGCATCATATCCGGACTGCTATGTCCGGCTGAGAAAAGAACCAGCTTCAAGGGAGGAGACAGAGCCGAAGGAGGTCATTATTATGGACCACGCTAAGGCTCAAGCCCTACTTTCATCCTCGATGCAAGAGAGGGGCTTCTCTAACTCGAAGGTAGCTGCATTGAGCAAGAAGCTCCCTTCTTTTGTGTCCTCTCCTGATAGAGCCTTCCCCTTTTTACAGAAAGGGTTTGCGGCTGTCCTAAAGGCAGTCGAGGCCGGCAAGCCTTGCCCCTCCCTGGAGGAGTGTAAACCCTTGTCGCTGGCCCTGCCTATGGACCACAAAGACTGGAAGGATGTCCATCTGACATTCTCAGTGGGAAAGTTGGAGGCTGATATTGCCGGACGGCAATTCGGCGAGGACCTCCCCAAGCTGTCCGACTCTCTTTTACGAAGAGAGTTCGAGACAAAAGAAAGACTGGCTGCCTCAATGTCTCATCAGACTACTCTTGAGACGATGGCAAGTGACCCCAAGGTCCATGAAATGTTCATGGTAGTGGCTAAGTCTCACCTAGCCACAGTGACGAAGGACCTTTATGGCTTCGTCAAGGCAAGGAGAGCTTGCAGGGAGTTCGTGTTCACCGGGGCTTCGGTGAGACACGAGCCAAGGAAGTTAATCTCCTCCAACATTTGGGGAAAAGACCTTTTCCCTACCGATGTGGTCAAAGAGGTTGTTGATAAGGCCGCCGTGGAAAATAGAAACCTTCTCCAGAAGTGGGGCCTGGCTATCAAAAGAAAATCTTCCCCGGATGAGGGTCCTCAACCAAAGAGGAAGAATATGAGGACTAGGCTACCGTCTCGGCCAGCCAAGCCTTATAGACACCAACAGCAACTGCAATTGCCATTGCCTCCAGTGCCCCAGATGGTGGCACAAACCCCGACTACTTTTCAGTGGGTACCCCAGGCTGTGCCAGGTCAGTCAACCACATTCACCCCATCGTTCGAAGGACAGTCTTCTTCCTTTCGTGCAAAACCTAGAGGAGCAGCCAGAGGCTCGTCTAGGCGCCCCTCAAGGGGAAAGGGATTCAGAGGTAGTCGTGGTCAGGGAGGCAAGACCTCAGGACGGCAGTCCAAGTGAAACGATACCGGTAGGAGGGAGACTGATGAAATTTTGGGATCGCTGGACCTTCGATCCCTGGGCCCAAAGCCTACTCAAGAATGGACTGGGCTGGAGCTGGTACAGCACTCCACCCCCGTGCCTTCGGTTTTTCCAACACTCCACCCCCGTTTTGGAGGAGTACGTTCAAGAACTGTTGGAGAAAAAGGTGATCCGAAAGGTGAAGTCCATCAAATTCCAAGGGAGGCTGTTTTGTGTTCCCAAGAAAGACTCGGAAAAGCTCAGAGTCATTCTGGACTTGTCGCCACTCAACAAGTTCATAGTGAATTGCAAATTCAAGATGCTAACACTGCAACACATAAGGACCTTACTGCCCAAGAGGGCATACTCAGTCTCTATAGACTTGTCAGACGCCTATTGGTACATTCCAATCAGCCGTCGACTCTCCCCCTACCTAGGGTTCAGGCTACAACGGAGACTATACGCCTTCAGAGCCATGCCATTCGGGCTAAACATAGCCCCAAGGATTTTCACGAAGCTTGCGAGCGCAGCTCTCAAACAATTACGCCTAAAGGGAATTCAGGTAGTAGACTACCTGGACGACTGGCTGGTGTGGGCTGCATCCGAGACCGAATGCTTGCAAGCTTCCAGTCAGGTGATCCAGTTCCTAGAGTACCTAGGCTTCAAGATCAACAGAAAAAAGTCTCGACTTTCTCCATCCCAAAAGTTCCAGTGGCTGGGAATCCACTGGGACCTTTTGTCACACAGTTTCTCCATCCCGACGAAGAAAAGGAAGGAGATAGCGGGCTCTGTCAAGAGACTTCTAGATTCCGAAAGGATATCAAGACGCGAACAGGAGAGGGTACTAGGCTCTCTCCAGTTTGCTTCAGTGACAGACCCAGTGCTAAGAGCACAGCTAAAGAATGCAACCGGAGTTTGGAGAAGGTATGCATCAAACGCGCGAAGAGATCTGAGAAGACCAGTGCCGCCTCGGCTACGTACTCTTCTCAGACCTTGGTCCCAAGCCAGACATCTAAAGAAGTCGGTTCTTCTTCAGCCACCTCCCCCGTCGATGACGATTCACTCAGACGCCTCAAAGG
This sequence comes from Palaemon carinicauda, assembly GCF_036898095.1. NCBI lineage: Eukaryota > Metazoa > Arthropoda > Malacostraca > Decapoda > Palaemonidae > Palaemon > Palaemon carinicauda. Next base: position 73,202,951 of record NC_090749.1, read on the forward strand.
AGGGGTGGGGAGGTCACTCTCATCAGAAAAAAATCCATGGGACTTGGTCCAAGCTATTCAGGACCTTTCATATAAACTTTCTAGAAGCTATGGCAGTGCTCCTTACCTTAAAGAAAGTCTCCCCGCGTCACTCGATCCACATAAGATTGGTGATGGACAGCGAGGTGGTTGTGAGATGCTTGAATCGACAAGGGTCGAGGTCACCACCTCTCAACCAAGTGATGTTAGCCATTTTCCGATTGGCGGAAAAGAAGAAGTGGTACCTGTCGGCAGTTCACCTTCAAGGAGTCCGCAATGTGACAGCGGACGCTCTATCCAGGTTCACACCGATAGAGTCGGAATGGTCCTTAGACGCAGGATCATTCTCCTTCATTCTGAATCAAGTCCCAGAACTGCAGATAGACCTCTTTGCGACGAAAGACAACAAGAAGTTGCCCCTGCACGTGTCCCCGTTCGAGGACCCCTTAGCGGAAGCAGTGGACGCAATGTCCCTCGACTGGAACAGATGGTCCAGGATTTATCTGTTCCCTCCTCACAACCTTCTGTTGAGGGTCCTCAACAAACTGAGATCCTTCAAGGGGGTAGCGGCAATAGTGGCCCACAAGTGGCCGAACAGTATACGGTTCCCCTTGGCATTGGAACTACAGATGAAGTTCGTGCCGCTACCACATCCAGTTCTGACCCAGCGAGTCCAGAAGTCGACTGTCTGCGCTTCATTACAGAAAACCCGGACCCTGCAGCTCATGATTTTCTCGCCCTTGCGGTGAGAAAGCGTTTCAGGATTTCGAAAGCCAGCATAGACTTCCTAGAGGAATATAAGTGCAAATCGACTAGAAGGCAATATGAGTCATCTTGGAGAAAATGGGTGGCCTTTGTAAAGGCAAAGAATGCGCAGGAGATCTCAACAGACTTCTGCTTATCTTTCTTCATCCACCTCCATGGCCAAGGGTTGGCAGCTAACACGATTTCAGTGTGTAAATCTGCTTTGATGAGACCCATTTTATTTGCCTTCCAGATCGACCTAGGTAACGAGATCTTTAATAAAGTTCCGAAAGCCTGCGCTAGGCTCAGACCTTCAGCACCTCCAAAGCCCATCTCATGGTCTTTAGACAAAGTTCTTCATTTCGCCTCCCTGTTGAGCAATGAAGAATGTGCGTTAAAGGATTTGACGCAAAAAGTTATTTTCCTATTTGCACTCGCGTCCGCGGCCAGGGTTAGTGAGATCGTAGCCCTCTCGAAAGAGGCAGGTCGTGTTTAGTTCCTGGATGGGGGGGATCTGAACCTGTTTCCGGATCCTACGTTTCTCGCCAAGAATGAGTTACCCACCAACAGGTGGGGTCCCTGGAGAATCTGCCCTCTGAAAGAAGATGCATCTCTATGTCCAGTAGAATGCCTAAAGGTCTATCTTCGTAGAACTTCAGACTTCAAGGGTGGTCAACTATTCAGGGGAGAAACATCAGGCTCAAATTTATCTCTGAATCAACTCAGAGCGAAAATCACATATTTTATTCGCAGAGCGGATCCTGACAGTACACCCGCAGGTCACGATCCGAGGAAAGTTGCCTCATCCCTAAATTTCTTTAATTGTATGGATTTTGAACATCTCCGTTCATACACGGGCTGGAAGTCTTCCAGGGTGTTCTTTCGCCACTATGCGAAGCAAGTAGAGGAACTTAAGAGATCTGTGGTAGCAGTGGGTCGTGTAGTTAACCCTACTGTTTAACTCTGCGAGGAACAGTGGTCTTAATTGGGACGATTAAGTCCAGGGTGAGTGTGTAGGTACATACTGTACTACAAACAAAATGAGGGCACCAAGTGCCTATATAGACTGTTCCTTCTTTCAAAGGTGAACCTAGCATAAGTTCAGACATGTGTGCCGAGCGTTTCTAACGCTAATGTGATTGATTTGTAATACAGACTTTTATGACTTGATACCTCGGTATCTTATTAAAGTGGTGTTTAATGGTTTTTCTTTCAGATAAACAAGTTCTGTTTACTATCATACTTATGCTTAAAGTTTTGGGTTATCCTCTTTTATATATATATATATATATATATATATATATATATATATATATATATATATATATATATATATATATATATATATATATATATATATATATATATATATATATATATATATTTGTTGTTAACCTGTCTATTTATTGTCTGTCAATAAACTTGTTCTTGAGAACATTGCGTCTCTTTCACCTGTGTCAATTTATTGGTATAATTGAGCATTTTTATTCTATGTATCTTATCTGGGATAATTCTGAGAAAATTGTTCTGTTATGCAAGCTATGTTGCATTGGTTTATGTAGTCCCCTAATGGGAGGACTCCGTCCCATAAAGGGACGAGGGCGGTTTTATTAGTTTCTTCCTATGCGGATATAAACCTTTGTCCAATACAAGTATTGTGCGGATTACTGGTCAATATATATTGACGCAGTGGTTCTATACAAACTATGCTTTACTTAATATAGGGCGAGACTACTATATTAGCTTGCCTGGTATTCATACATAGATATATGTACTCTTCGAGACTTTTCCAGAGTCTAGTAGGACTCTTCCCTGTAGGGGGCAGGAAGCTCTAACATAGTTTATAGTTAGTTGAAAAGATGTATAACGGTAACATCTTAGGTCTCTAGGTCTAGTCGACCCGGAAAAAATTACCTCCGGGGAGTACGGCACGTTCTGAGAATCCACAGATACAGTAATGCTCTGGTACACTTCCATCAGGACGACATGGC
>NC_090749.1:73210703-73218203 GCF_036898095.1 Palaemon carinicauda
AGCGGTTTCCCATTTTGAGGATAGATATTGAAAATATATGAGTCTACTCTTTTTTTTTTTGCTTATAAGAAGAAAATTTAGATTTTCCAATTTCATTTTCTATTTGGTGGAATAAGACTAAATATTTCTACCACATCCTTGCCTTGTGATCTGCCGGACTAGTGTTCAAGTGCCGCTCAAGCTCAATAGTTTCTTATGGTGTCAGCAGCCTAACCATCCTTGTGAGCAAAGGATGTGGATTTGGGGAGGTGTGTCTGCGGAGACTTCAGTAACCATTGCCTGGACCTCCCTGGTCATAGCTTGGGAAGAGAGGCCTTGGGCGCTAACCATAGTATATATAGTATATATACTAAGTCAGTAGTGTATTGTCACCGTCCTTTACCTCTGCCACTCACGAGCGACATTTAAACCTTGAGCACATTATAAGGTTTAGGGTTGTTGTGGCCGATGCGGTAATGTTCCTGACTGGATATCGCCAGACTGGGGTTCAACCCCATCTCAAACTCGTTAGTTCTTTGGTCGCTACATCCTCACCTTCCTTTTGAGATAAGGATGGGGGTTTGGGAGAGCCTATAGGTCCATCTCATCAGTAGCCATTGCTTAGCCTTCCTTGGTCCTAGCTTGGGTGGAGAGGGGGCTTGGGCACTGATCATGTGTTTATATTGTCAGTCTCTAGGGCATTGTCCTCAATGATAGGGGAATGTCATTGTCCCTTGCCTCTGCCATTCACAAGCGGCCTTTAAACCTTTAAGGGAAAATGCGTAGGTTCCCTAAGACCAGATTAATCATAATCAGGCAATAAGAATTGAAAACGTCATTTGTACTTTGAAAATTGAAATTGAAAATAGCTACATCTATTTCCACAGCAACGAATATATATTGAATAACTACTATACCAGCAATTCTGTCTTTGGAAAACAGATCTCTATATACCAAGGCACTTCCACCAATTTTGGGGGGTAGCCGACACCTACAATGAAACAAAACAAAAAGGGGACCTCTACTCTCTATGTTCCTTCAGCCTAATCAGGGACTCAACCGAGTTCAGCTGGTACTGCTAGGGTGCCACAGCCCAACCTCCCACATTTCCACCACAGATGAAGCTTCATAATGCTGACTCCCCTATTGCTGCTACCTCCGCGGTCATCTAAGGCCCCGGAGGAAGCAGCAGGGCCTACTGGAACTGCGTCACAATCGCTCGCCATTCATTCCTATTTCTAGCACGCTCTCTTGCCTCTCTCACATCTATCCTCCTATCACCCAGAGCTTTCTTCACACCATCCATCCACCCAAACTTTGGCCTTCCTCTTGTACTTCTCCCATCAACTCTTGCATTCATCACCTTCTTTAGCAGACAACCATTTTCCATTCTCTCAACATGGCCAAACCACCTCAACACATTCATATCCACTCTAGCCGCTAACTCATTTCTTACACCCGTTCTCTCCCTCACCACTTCGTTCCTAACCCTATCTACTCGAGATACACCAGCCATACTCCTCAGACACTTCATCTCAAACACATTCAATTTCTGTCTCTCCATCACTTTCATTCCCCACGACTCCGATCCATACATCACAGTTGGTACAATCACTTTCTCATATAGAACTCTCTTTACATTCATGCCCAACCCTCTATTTTTTACTACTCCCTTAACTGCCCCCAACACTTTGCAACCTTCATTCACTCTCTGACGTACATCTGCTTCCACTCCACCATTTGCTGCAACAATAGACCCCAAGTACTTAAACTGATCCACCTCCTCAAGTAACTCTCCATTCAACATGACATTCAACCTTGCACCACCTTCCCTTCTCGTACATCTCATAACCTTACTCTTACCCACATTAACTCTCAACTTCCTTCTCTCACACACCCTTCCAAATTCTGTCACTAGTCGGTCAAGCTTCTCTTCTGTGTCTGCTACCAGTACAGTATCATCCGCAAACAACAACTGATTTACCTCCCATTCATGGTCATTCTCGCCTACCAGTTTTAATCCTCGTCCAAGCACTCGAGCATTCACCTCTCTCACCACTCCATCAACATACAAGTTAAACAACCACGGCGACATCACACATCCCTGTCTCAGCCCCACTCTCACCGGAAACCAATCACTCACTTCATTTCCTATTCTAACACATGCTTTACTACCTTTGTATAAACTTTTCACTGCTTGCAACAACCTTCCACCAACTCCATATAACCTCATCACATCCCACATTGCTTCCCTATCAACTCTATCATATGCTTTCTCCAGATCCATAAACGCAACATACACCTCCTTACCTTTTGCTAAATATTTCTCGCATATCTGCCTAACTGTAAAAATCTGATTCATACAACCCCTACCTCTTCTAAAACCACCCTGTACTTCCAAGATTGCATTCTCTGTTTTATCCTTAATCCTATTAATCAGTACTCTACCATACACTTTTCCAACTACACTCAACAAACTAATACCTCTTGAATTACAACACTCATGCACATCTCCCTTACCCTTATATAGTGGTACAATACATGCACAAACCCAATCTACTGGTACCATTGACAACACAAAACACATATTAAACAATCTCACCAACCATTCAAGTACAGTCACACCCGCTTCCTTCAACATCTCAGCTTTCACACCGTCCATACCAGATGCTTTTCCTACTCTCGTTTCATCTAGTGCTCTCCTCACTTCCTCTATTGTTATCTCTCTCTCATTCTCATCTCCCATCACTGGCACCTCAACACCTGGAACAGCAATTATATCTGCCTCCCTATTATCCTCAACATTCAGCAAACTTTCAAAATATTCCGCCCACCTTTTCCTTGCCTCCTCTCCTTTTAACAACCTTCCATTTCCATCTTTCACTGTCTCTTCAATTCTTGCGCCAGCCTTCCTTACTCTCTTCACTTCTTTCCAAAACTTCTTCTTATTCTCTTCATATGACTGACCCAATCCCTGACCCCACCTCAGGTCAGCTGCCCTCTTTGCCTCACGTACCTTGCGCTTTACTTCCACCTTTTTCTCTCTATATTTTTCATACTTCTCTATACTATTACTCTGCAGCCATTCTTCAAAAGCCCTCTTTTTCTCTTCCACTTTCACCTTCACTCCTTCATTCCACCATTCACTGCCCTTCCTCATGCTGCCTCCAACAACCTTCTTGCCACATACATCACTTGCAATCCCAACAAAATTTTCTTTTACTAACTTCCATTCCTCCTCTAAATTACCAGTTTCTCTTACTCTCACCTCATCATATGCCATTTTCAACCTTTCCTGATATTTACTTTTTACCCCCGGTTTTATTAGCTCTTCAATCCTCACTACCTCCCTTTTACATCCACCTACTCTATTCCCCCACTCTTTTGCTACAACTAATTTTCCTTCCACCAAAAAATGATCAGACATACCGTTAGCCATACCCCTAAACACGTGCACGTCTTTCAATCTTCCAAACATTCTTTTAGTTACCAACACATAAATCCATTAATGCCCTTTCTACTACTCTTCCATTTGCCACTCTTACCCATGTATACTTATTCTTATCTTTCTTTTTAAAGAAGCTAGCACCTATTACCATCTCTTGTTCAACACACATGTCTACCAGTCTCTCACCACTCTCATTTTCACCTGGTACGCCATACTTACCAATGACACCTTCTACCTCTCCAGCGCCCACTCTAGCATTCAAGTCACCCATAACAACTACATAATTCCTTCTACCCAGTCCTTCTACACACCTAGTTAAATCATTCCAGAACTCATTCCGATCTTCTTCACTTTTCTCACTACCTGGCCCATACGCACTGACAAACGCCCAACATTCCCTACCCAACCTAACCCTTACCCACATTAACCTAGATGATATCTCCTTCCATTCCACTACTTTACCTGTCATCCATTCACTCAGCAATAACGCCACACCCTCTCTCGCTGGAAAACAGATATTATGGAAAATTACAAACGTAATCATTTCTATACATGTCTGAATGTTATTTATGAAATGTGACGACATTTCATGGAACGTTGAGAAAAGACTTGATTAGATTTTGGGGCAAATCCAGATCTGAATGGTGTTTTCCTTTTCCTCCTCACGATATATTTGTAGACGCCATTATGGATATCAATATTCTGGGAATCTGTGGCCTACATTATTTTTATGGATCAGGAGCTGATTTCACACTAGGCATTTTACTTCTTTGCATGTTCCTTTCCCGATACATACACCGGATTATCTGGCTTGTTCTTTACACATTCTTCTCTCTCCTCATACGCCTGATGACACTAAATTCTTCTCCACTGAAGCGGGTTAACTACTTCATTATAATTGTTTAGTGGCTATTTTCCTCTTGCTAATGGTAGAAGAGAAAATTTATCAATGGTAAGCAGCTCATCTAGGAGAAGGACACTCCAAAACCAAACCATTGATCTCTAGTCCTGGGTAGTGCCACAACCTCTGTACCATGGTCTTTAATTTTCTTGGGGTAGGGTTCTCTCGCTTGAGGGTACACTCGGCCGTTCTATTCTATCTGTGTCCTCATTTACTTCCTTTTTTGGTTATATTCCCTGATGGAACCTTTGGGCCTTATAGCATTCAGCTTTTCCAAATAGAGCCGTAGCTTAGCTAGTAATAATAATATTGCTTGCTACGTATCTGGGAGTATTTACTAGCACAGATATGCTGATTGGGAAGATACGCAAACCCTTCCACCGCCTTAAGGTATATACACTTTTAGAAAATAAGTACATGTAAGTAATCTCTCTCTCTCTCTCTCTCTCTCTCTCTCTCTCCTAAATCATCTTCGAGATCAAAGTGTAACTCCTATTATTAACAAAAACTCTCACGGGTACTCCTCTACATCCTTAAGACGATAGAGACCCTTGTGGGGAGATCCTCATATGGATGATGGGGGATGGGAGACCCTCCGGGTGTGGGGATAGTGACAGTAGAGAGCCTCCGAGCCTTGATTAGTAAGCGTACGTGAAGAGGGAATAGAAGCTTTTGTAAGTGAGACGTGGGTGGAGATGTCGGTTGTGGTTGGCGGAGCGGTGTCCCGTTTCATTGTCTCAAATTGTGAGCTGTAAAAGTAAGAGGAATTAGATTAGCCTTTGCTTTGTCTTCGGATGTCTTCTTTGAAATAGACTTAACTGTGTAAAATTCTTCTTAAGAAATAGGATTTGTCAAATGTAGGAAGGCTTTCATCATGTTGGACATGAGGGAAATACAAGATGGGCTCTTACAGAGGGGAAAATTCCTAGCTATGGAGGGCCTAGTTGGAATATCGGATGGGGTTTTACTGAGAAGAAGGCTTGACTTATGTATAAATTTCTTGGGATATAGTAAAACCCTGGGCTATGTAGCACGTGCTGGGTATATAGATTTGACTGATATAAAGGTGAGAACTTCCGATTATTGTAAGGCTATATTTAGAGGTCGTTGTTGATATGGTGTTTTTGGTTACATGAGCAATCACTTCTATTAATGAGGAAGATTTTGGAGCTAAATTGGTTTTTACACAAGTACAGTTGGTCATAGGAGTCAATGGTATACCTCGCTCTGAAGAAATTCACCCTGCCACACCCTTATTGCGTTTTGAATACAATAAGACAGTGTAGAAAGAGATTGTAGAGTTGGTGGACGGGGCAAAACACAGGAGTAAGACTGGGTGCAGGTCTTTAGAGTAAGGAGTGCCAGTAGTTTTTGTATCCAAATGTACATTGATTATATGGAAAACATTGACTGAAGGCAGGTCATTTCATAAGCAAATACTTCGTCTTGAAGTATATACTTGGAGTTTGTGTGCTTGAATCAACAAACTCTTGAACTTTAGAAGATTAAACAATAACCTTGAACCCTGGTAAATGTACTTGAAGTAAGGTATCCGCCACTTATACAATAACTTGAGCTACTGGAGAGGTACTTGGCATTGTTAAGGCATTACATAAAAAATCTAAAGGGGCACTTAGTTGAGAGCATGCCTTCGCCACTTCAACCAGTCTTATTATGCTCTTAACTCCACTGCTTACCTGTCCTTCGATGTATTTTCTTTCATATCTTTGGGTCATACCCCACGTGTCCACCAGTTTCGTTAAAAATTGGTTCAGTAGTTTTGTGTAATTCGTACTTGAATGTATTTTCTTCAAAATAAAATGGGTTTTACCTTGGATCATACCCCACATCTCCAACAAGTATCGTTGAAATTGGTTCTGTAGTTTTTGCCAAATATTGTTCACTGACAAAAAAATAAACAAACAAAATATTTGCCATTTACTTAACATTGCGATTATATTCAAAGTATTGCTGCGTACTTGTACTTTGATGTACTTTATCCGAAATGTTACAGATCCATCCTTGATACTGTAGTTTTTGTGTAAAGTTGCTCTGAAACAAACAATTAAGTAAACAACATAATTACATAATCTTCGTAAAATATTTTAATTTGGCGAAGGCAATGAATTTAGTGATAAAAATTATTATTATTATTATTATTATTATTATTATTATTATTATTATTATTATTATTATTATTATTATTATTATCATTATTACTAACCTTCGTAAAATCTCGAAATCGGCGAAGGGCTTGAATTTAATGGTAACAATTCTTTTTTTTTTTCGAAAAGAAGGGACCTTTGCAAACAGGCGAAATGATATGAATACAAAAGGCGAGAATAATGGAAGGGATTATAATATCATACCCTTCCTCCCTCTCCCTATCTCCTCTCTCCCTCCTTATTCTCCTCCTCTTCCCATCCTCCCCTTCCTCCCTAATTCTGTCATGTTCCTTTAACTGCTCTCCTATTAATGTCCGAGATATAGGTTAGCTGAGGTAAGAGGACACAACAAGAGAATTGCACACGGTTTCCCAAGTGTAAATAAATATATTGGGTCTCTATTCATGAGATTTGTATATGTTAAGACTCCCTATCTTCGTCAACTTTATGGATATGCGTGGCTAGGTATGTTTTTATATATGTATTGCCTCACGCTTATGTAACTATGATATATATATATATATATATATATATATATATATATATATATATATATATATATATATATATATATATATATATATATATATATATATATATATATATATATATATATATATATATCCTATCATTATGATTGAGATTGACACTACAAGACAGAAAAAGAACTAAACTAGAGCAGATTCTAACATGTAAGAAAAAGAAATGATCATGGACAGACAATAGCTGGGCAATAGCTGGGCATTGAGAATAACAGACTGGGTCCCTAGAGATTGCAACAGAAGCAGGGGAAGGAAGAGAAGACGATGAATTGATGAGCTAAGAAAATATGCATTATAGACTAGCACAGAAAGACCATAATCAGATGCAAGTGGAGGTACATGTCTGAGGGCTTTTTCCTGCAGTGCATTAGCAACGGATAGTAATAACGATGATGAATTATATGTATACTTATATATACAAATATTAAGCCTTTTTTGTGACTGAGGACTGAATCTGAGAGAGAA
>NC_090749.1:73223203-73238203 GCF_036898095.1 Palaemon carinicauda
CTGGAGCGAGTATCCCTCGTGAAAGGGATATCGCGACATATCAGAGGATGTATTCTAGACACGTCACATGGCAATCTACATCCTGGACAGAGATTTCGTCTCGTAGGAGGTGATTGGCGAGATACGAATTCGGGAAAGAAAAAGGGGAGCCGCTCCCAAGGCTTCCCTATCCCCCGATTCGTATGCGTGCCTGGCGCCAATCCTGGCGCCAATCCTGGCGCCAATCCTGGCGCCATCTGTATTCCTTTTTGCGTAGCTTAACAACTCGGTGTTTTTTCCTGTTTTTCTCGCAAATCTTGGATTTATTCTACTTTTCATGGCTTCTCCGTCTTCGTCGGCCTCTGATAAGTTGAGTATAGTGTCTTTTATGTATAAATGTAGGCTCTTGGTAAAATTTTGAGTGATTAATAGGATTAATCTTTGATACAAGAGCCGTAGCCTACCAGAGGCGTCTTGGACGCTGTCGCTCGCTAGGTATAAATTAGTTAGTCAGAGCGACATTCCTGGTTGTTTTGCTTTAATAAATTTTAGCTATTTAGCATTACATAGGATTTCCTTTCGTGCTTAGTATTTTTGGCGAAGTATTCGCCATTCTGGCCTACGCTAGGCCATGTAGCCTAGTCGTTTGGTCCTAGTACTTCATGCCTGATTATGGTTTTTCCGAGTGTAATTAAAATTTTATTGAAGCTTTAGGCTATATTTTATACATTGTAGACTGTGTGGAATATTTCCAAGATAGTATACCAGTGAGTTTCGGTGAATTAGGTAATCGATTCTCTTGGTGCCTAGGCTAGTTGCTTATGGAGCCTTAGTATACTTTATCATACTCCCCGGTTGCTTTATTTTCTTCGGAGAAGGTATGCAATCCCTTTCCCTCTGTTTAAGCTTTGGGCTTATCCCTAAGTGGTTTTTTCCGAATTTATTTTCAATAAAACTATACTAGGGTGTTACTGTACCTTCCTGTTCCTGTAGTTATGGTTCAAGAGGGACAGAACAACAGAGTTTTTAGTCTGAGTCTGTGTTGTCTGGCTTGGGGCTGAGTCCCCCTCGCTGACCTAACACATACAAAGGGAGCTTAGCTCCCTTAGGTCACTACCGAAGGTTTCTGTGGCTATGATTCCTTCTTGTGTGATCTACCAGACTAGTCCTGTTGCTGTTCTCGGGGGAGGATAAGTTCTTCCCTTGGGAGTAGCAACGCCTTCCTATCTTTGGTGCTCTGGAAGCTGGCAAGTATTGCTGGCCTTTCCCCTTAGATCTCCCTTAGGCTAAGATAAGTTTCTTGGCTGCGGGTGATCTGACACTAAAGCAAGGTTGGCAGGACCCTCTTGTCCCTTCCCCCTCTTTCTTCGTAATGGCCGTGCCATTACTGTACTGTACGTCGTTCTACATCTGGACCTAGTATAGGTTAGGATGTGGAATTGACTCAGCCCCTTGCCGGCCGGCAGAGCTGGCCGGCAGGGGTCTTACTGTACTGTACGTCGTTCTACTTCTGGACCTAGTATAGGTTAGGATGTGGAATTGACTCAGCCCCTTGCCGGCCGGCAGAGCTGCTGGCCGGCAGAGCTGCTGGCCGGCAAGGGTCTTATGTTTTCGAGTGCTGCCCGGACCTCTCTTGGTCCCTCATCCATGCCTGCCTGTAGAGCCAGACGGCATTGGTCAGGAAGCCTGAATTAGTTTCTCCCCTTCCTTATATGCACTCTTTCGGTTGCCGGGCTTGGAGGTTGTGTACACTCTTATCCCGGCATCCATTCTATTTTTCTTCTAGTGCTCTACCTGACCCGGCTGCCGGCCTATGAGGCCGGCAGCCGGGCAGGTGTAGTCCTCTGGTTCTTTTGCTGCCGGCTGGCATCGGTCTTGTACCTTTGCCGGCCGGCTTATGTCAGCCCTTGTCTGCCGGTCACCAAGAGTGTGGCCGGCAGCTGGGTACTACCTTGTGTAGTTGCTGGCCGGCAGCCATTGCCGGCCAACACTGGCTGTTACCGGCCGGCAGTTGCTGCCGACCGGTACAGGCATTTGAACCAGAGTGCTGCCGCCCTATAGCTGTTAAGTAGTATACTTTAAAGCTAGTTGTGGTGTGTGCCGGCCGGCAAAGGCAGGCCGCCACACATCCCCCTATACTGTACTAGTATTCTTCTGTATAGCATATACAGTAAGAAGAAAACTATAGTAAGGGTTTTGGTACAGCACTGTATCTTCTAACACTATTGTGTTTTCTTGCACATCCCTTTGCTGTTGCCCTCAGATAGGAAGCTGAGTTCTTCCCTGTCTATTATCCAGGATTTTAAAATCATTGCTTAGGTGTGAGCTCCACCTGTTTCCTCTGGAAACCTTGCATTGGTTACTCTAGAAGAGATAAACCATTTTGATTTTATTATCTGGAAGGCTGCAACAATGGGTTGTGAAGGAAACACAAGTGTGTGTCTTTCCTTTATGAATTGTTATGCTATACTATGCATATCCAGTGATACATAGTTCACTTGATACTCATGGAAATTTCTTCTCTCTACAGAAGGACACTCCGAAGTGGGGAAGTGCTTTCTGCAATGTCAGCAGCAAGAACCTCTGCGGACATGAGTTTTGTAGGAGACACGCAGCATACGCTGTCTCCAAGGATGATCTCCGGTATTGGGACCCTCAGGTATGTACTGTGTGCACTAACCTGATTACTGAGACATTTAAATAGCTAGGAAGAAGCTTCGTACCTGGGTAAGGGGCTTCTGGCCCTTATCTTCCAAGTGAGAAGATGAGGGCGTATCCTTTCCCTAAGGCATCAGCTGATGCAGTGATTCCCCAGCCTCAAGAGGAGATCCCCTAAGTTCAGATCCAGGTGGATGCTGAAGTCGCGGTCGCGATGCAAGACATCCAACTAGATGACAGGATGTCTGATGTGGACGGGTGTCAGGAGGAAGACCTCCTGGCAGAAGCCCAGGTTGAAGTTCAAGCCCCTCTACATCGGCCGGTCTCCCAGTAGAGCTGGGACAGGCCCTCTCTTCTATTGTTGGAATGATCCAACAAATGCAGAAGGAGAATCAGGAGAAGGCAGCTGCAATGGAACTGCGAATGCAGTGCCTTGCAGAATCACATGGGCCCCAGAAAAAGCTCAATGTGAAAGACCTTCCCTTGTGCTCAGATGCTAACCCATGGAGGTATGCTGAGCACATGCCGATGACGACTGGAAAGATCGTCATCTCGGATAAGCTGGGCTCAGTTCCCCTGGAGGGTGGAATTCTGGCCCAGCAAGGCATCATATCCGGACTGTTATGTCCGGCTGAGGAAGGAACCAGCTTCAAAGGAGGAGACAGAGCCGAAGGAGGTCATAGTGATGGACCATGCTAAGGCTTAAGCTCTACTTTCATCCTCGATGAAAGAGAGGGGCTTCTCTAACTCAAAGGTAGCCGCATTGAATAGGAAGATCCCTTCCTTTGTGTCCTCGCCTACTAGAGCCTTCCCCTTTTTACAGAAAGGGTTTCTGGCTGTACTAAAAGCAATCGAGGCCGGCAAGTCTTGCCCCTCCCTAGAGGAGTGTAAACCCTTGTCGCTGGCCCTGCCTATGGACCACAAAGACTGGAAGGACGTCCATCTTACGTTCTCAGTGGGAAAGTTGGAGGCTGATATTGCCGGACGTCAGTTCGGCAAGGACCTCCCTAAGCTGTCTGACTTTCTTTTGCGAAGTGAGTTCGATACAAAAGAAAGACTGACTGCCTCAATGTCTCTTCATACTACTCTCGAGACGATGGCAAGTGACCCCAAGGTCCATGAAATGTTCATGGTAGTGGCCAAGCCTCATCTGGCCACAGTGACGAAGGACCTTTATGGCTTCGTCAAGACAAGGAGAGCTTGTAGGGAGTTCGTGTTTACCTCGGCTACGGTGAGGCCCGAGCCAAAGAAACTAATCTCCTCCAACATTTGGGGAAAAGACCTTTTCCCTACCGACTTGGTCAAAGAAGTTGTTGATAAGGCCGCCTTGGAGAATAGAAACCTTCTCCAGAAGTGGGGCCTGGCTATCAAAAGAAAGTCTTCCCTGGATGAGGGTCCTCAACCAAAGAGGAAGACTATGAGGACTAGGCTACCGTCTCGGCCAGCCAAGCCTCTTAGACAGCAACAGCAACTGCAATTGCCATTGCCCCCAGTGCCCCAGATCGTGACACAAACCCCGACCACCTTTCAGTGGATACCCCAGGCCGTGTCGACACAGTCCACGGCATTCACCCCAGCGTTCGAAGGGCAGTCTACTTCCTTTCGAGCAAAGCCTAGAGGAGCAGCCAGAGGCTCGTCTAGACGCCCCTCAAGGGGAAGGGGATTCAGGGGTGGTCGTGGTCAGGAAGGCAAGACCTCAGGACGGCAGTCCAAGTGAGGTGATACCGGTAGGAGGGAGACTTCTGAAATTTCGGGATCGGTGGACCTTCGATCCCTGGGCCCACAGCCTACTCAAGAATGGACTGGGCGGGAGCTGGTACAGCACTCCACCCCCGTGACTTGGGTTTTTCCAACACTCCACCCCCGTTATGGAGGAGTACGTTCAAGAACTGTTGGAGAAAAAAATGATCCGAAGGGTGAAGCCCATCAATTTCTAAGGGAGGCTGTTTTGTGTTCCCAAGAAAGACTCGGAAAAGCTCAGAGTCATTCTGGACTTGTCGCCACTCAACAAGTTCATAGTGAATTGCAAATTCAAAATGCTAACACTGCAACACATAAGGACCTTACTGCCCAAGAGGGCATATTCCGTCTCTATAGACTTGTCAGACGCCTATTGGCACATCCCAATTAGCCATCAAATCTCCCCCTACCTAGGGTTCAGGCTACAACGAAGACTATACGCCTTCGGAGCCATGCCATTCGGGCTAAACATAGCCCCAAGGATTTTTACGAAGCTTGCGAGCGTAGCTCTCAAACAATTACGCCTAAAGGGAATTCAGGTAGTAGCCTACCTGGACGACTGTTTGGTGTGGGCAGCATCCGAGACAGAATGCTTGCAAGCTTCCAGTCAAGTGATCCAGTTCCTAGAGTACCTAGGCTTCAAGATCAACAAAAAAAGTCTCGACTTTCTCCATCTCAAAAGTTCCAGTGGCTTGGAATCCACTGGGACCTTTTGTCACACCGTTTCTCCACCCTGGCGAAGAAAAGGAAGGAGATAGCGGGTTCTGTCAAGAGACTTCAAGATTCCGAAAGGATATCAAGACACGAGCAGGAGAGAGTACTGCGCTCTCTCCAGTTTGCTTCGGTGACAGACCCAGTGCTAAGAGCACAGCTAAAGGATGCAATCGGAGTTTGGAGAAGTTATGCATCAAACGCGTGAAGAGATCTGAGAAGACCAGCCGCTTCGGCTAAGTACTCTTCTCAGGCCTTGGTCCCAAGCCAGACATCTAAAGAAGTCGGTTCTTCTTCAGCCACCTCCCCCGTCGGTGACGATTCACTCAGACGCCTCAAAGGAGGGATGGGGAGGTCACTCTCATCGGAAAAAAGTCCAGGGGACTTGGTCCAGGCTATTCAGGACCTTTCACATAAAACTTTCTAGAAGCTAGGGCAGTGCTCCTTACCTTAAAGAAAGTCTCCCCGCGTCACTCGATCCACATAAGGTGGTGATAGACAGCGAGGTAGTTGTGAGATACTTGAATCGACAAGAATCGAGGTCACCACCTCTCAACCAGGTGATGTTGGCCGTCTTCCGATTGGCGGAAAAGAAGAAGTGGTACCTGTCGGCAGTTCACCTTCAAGGAGTCCGCAATGTGACAGCGGACGCTCTATCCAGGTTCACACCGATAGAGTCTGAATGGTCCTTAGACGCAGGATCATTCTCCTTCATTCTGAATCAGTCCCAGAACTGCAGATAGACCTCTTTGCGACGAAAGACAACAAGAAGTTGCCCCTGTACGTGCCCCGTACGAGGACCCCTTAGCGGAAGCAGTGAACGCGATGTCCCTCGACTGGAACAGATGGTCCAAGATTTATCTGTTCCCTCCTCACAACCTTCTGTTGAGGGTCCTCAACAAAGTGAGATCCTTCAAAGGGTAGCGGCAATAGTGGCCCACAAGTGGCCGAACAGCGTGTGGTTCCTCCTGGCATTGGAACTGTAGCTGAAGTTTGTACCATTACCAGATCCAGTTCTGACCCAGCGAGTCCAGAAGTCAACTGTCTGCGCTTCATTACAGAAAACCCGGACCCTGCAGCTCATGATTTTCTCTCCCTAGCGGTGAGAAAGCGTTTCGGGATTTTGAAAGCCAGTATAGACTTCCTTGAGGAATATAAGTGCAAATCTACTAGAAGGCAATATCAGCGTGTAAGTCTGCTTTGACAAGACCCATTCTATATGCCTTCCAGGTCGACCTAGGTAACGAGATCTTTAACCCTGGATAGGTACGCTCCTCGGACACCCCTTTAAGGGTATACTCGGACGCGAACGACCCCGACGCCAAAAAAAATTCTTGAAAAATCAGTTTTTGCAGTAACCTCCTTTTTTCTTTTGCCAAAAAAAACTTCAATGAATGCTTAAAACAACTGTAAAGATAAATACTACTCATCTGCAGAAAAACTATTTATTATAAATATTTTTAAAAATTAGGTAGAAAAAAAAAGACCTGACATAAAAATTCATAAAAAAAAAGTTTATACATGTATACACAAATCCTTTTAGGAATTGATTCTTGAATGTTTAGGACACATCTTGATGTATTTTGGATGAAGTCAGACCAATGGAGGTGAAGATCTGAAATGAGAAAAAAAGGGTAACTTTTTTTGGCCAAAAAAATTTGTCCAAATTTCATGAATTTTTTTGGGTACCCAAATGAAATAGGAAGTGGCTAATTTTTTTAGGGAATAAACATATGTTATCCTAGAATATAAATATGTAAAAAAATCTTCATTATTTTGTAAATTACATTTATATCAGGGGCCATATCTAAAGGTAATTTTTTGAGTACTTAGAAATTTCGTAAAAAAATACATATATTTAATATATAATATGATATTTATGCAGGTAAAAATATACCAAAATATCTCAAATTCTATAGGGAACAAGAATATATATAGATAGGGCAGCTTACGCTTCGGATATGTCCACAAAATGGCCGCCAACCACACTGACTCAGACTCCCTAATCTGCCACTTGAAATGTAGGAAGGGTATGTCAATTTCAAGGTGTTATTTACTAATCTAATTATTATTGGATATGCATAAAAATTGTTATGGTGGGTTGCTGGATAAATGTCGATTATTTTACGACTATAAAATTAAAATTCTGACCCAAAAAAATTTTTTTGAAGGGAAATAAAATCGAAAAAAAAATGTAAAACAATATAATATTTTAGCTAAAAAATTTGATGATATTCAATCAAAAAAGAAGTAAACAAAATTTTCCGACAAATAAACATCTAGAGGAATCATTACTCTGTGATAGTTCCTTAGTACGTAGTAATTTTGAAAGAATTGGGAAAAAACGGAAAAATGGCAATCACCGGAAAATCGAACACATACCTATATATACGCCATATCTGGCTAAAAAAAAGATAGGCATGGGTAGCCTGATCCTCTAGAAACACTTTCCAACACTATAAAAATACAAGTTTTGCGACACTACTTGCCAATTCCTTACGGTAACATGACTAAGCAAAAAAAATGCAAAACAAATAAAAAGGGGCACTCGCGGAAAAATGGCTAACATTCTAATATACGGCATTTCAGAAAAAAAAATTTCAGCCACGTGCTAGGCAAACCATCAAGGCACATTTTCCGACAAATAAACATATAAATGAATCATTACTCTGTGATAGTTCCTTAGTACGTAGTAATTTTGAAAGAAATGGGAAAAAACGAAAAAACGGCAATCACAGGAAAATCGAACACATACTTATATATACGCCATATATGGCTAAAAAAAAATAGGCATGGGTAGCCAGATCATCTAGAAACACTTTCCAACACTATAAAAATATAAGTTTTGCGACACTACTTGCCAATTCCTTACGGTAACATGACTAAGCAAAAAAATGCAAAACAAATAAAAAGGGGCACTCGCGGAAAAATGCCCAACATTCTAATATACTGCATCTCAGATAAAAAAAAAAGACATGCACGTGTTAGCCCAACCATCAAGGCACACTTTCTAACACATAAACATGAAAAAAAAATCAATAATATACGGCAATTCCTTACTACGTAGTAAATTTTTACAAATATTGAAAAAAAACAGAAATTGGCAACCGCAGTTAAATACCCAATATACCAATAACTACGTCGTATCTGACAAAAACAAAATCACGCATGGGTAGCCAGATCATCTAGACACACTTTCCAACACTAAAAAAGCAAAAGTTTTACGACACTATTTGGCAATATCATACGGAAAAATGACTTGGCAAAAAAATGAAAAAAAATTAAAAAGGGGCACTCGCGGTAAAATGCCCGACATTCTAATATACGGCATCTCAGATAAAAAAAAAGACATGCACGTGTTAGCCCAACCATCAAGGCACACTTTCTAACACATAAACGTGAAAAAAAAAATGAATAATATACGGCAATTCCTTACTACGTAGTAATTTTTACAAATATTAAAAAAAAACAGAAATTGGTAACCGCAGTTAAATACTCAATATACCAATAACTACGTCGTATCTGACAAAAACAAAGTCACGCATGGGTAGCCAGATCATCTAGACACACTTTCCAACACTAAACAAGCAAAAGTTTTACGACACTATTTGGCAATATCTTACGGAAAAATGACTTGGCAAAAAAATTAAAAAAAATGAAAAAGGGGCACTCACGGTAAAATGGTCCTCGTGGTGATGAACGATATTTTAACTAAAAAAAAAATCATGCACATAGTAGCCAAACAATCCACCAAGACTTTCCACAACTGATAACCTATACAAGTTGCACCATTCTACGACAATTTCATAATACGTAATAACTTTGATAATTAGGCAAACTACCTTAGAAGCGTAAACTCGGTCGCGCTCGACCCCGACGCGTCTCAGAAATCGGGGAAGGAGTACAGCTACAGCAATGCACATCTGGACACTACTAGAGCGTGTAGGGGAGACACCTCCTGCAGGTCGATCACCCACAAATTCAGTCACGGGGGTGAGTCACGTGAGAAAAACCTGTTTTTTTTTGACGCTCGGGGTCGCGAACGACCCATCGTACCTATCCAGGGTTAATAAAGTCCCGAAAGCCTGTGCTAGGCTCAGACCTTCATCACCTCCAAAGCCCATTTCATGGTCTTTAGACAAGTTCTTCATTTCGCTTCTCTGTTGAGCAATGAAGAGTGTGCGTTAAAGGATTTGACACAAAAAGTTATTTTCCTATTTTGCACTCGCGTCCGGGGCCAGGGTTAGTGAGATTGTAGCCTCTCGAGAGAGGCAGGTCGTGTTCAGTTCCTGGATGGGGGAGAACTGAACCTGTTTCCGGATCCTACGTTTCTCGCCAAGAATGAGTTACCCACAAACAGGAGGGGTCCCTGGAGAATCTGCCCTCTGAAAGAAGATGCATCTCTATGTCCAGTAGAATGCCTAAAGGTCTATCTTCATAGAACTTCAGACTTCAAGGGTGGTCAACTATTCAGGGGAGAAACATCAGGCTCAAATTTATCTCTGAATCAACTCAGAGCGAAAATCACATATTTTATTCGCAGAGCGGATCCTGACAATACACCCGCAGGTCACGATCCGAGGAAAGTTGCCTCATTCTTAAATTTCTTTAATTGTATGGATTTTGAACATCTCCGTTCATACACTGGCTGGAAGTCTTCCAGAGTGTTCTTTCGCCACTATGCAAAGCAAGTAGAGGAACTAAAAGAGATCTGTGGTAGCAGTGGGTCGCGGTGTTAACCCTACTGTTTAACTCTGCGAGGAACAGTGGTCTTAATTGGGACGATTAATTCCAGGGTGAGTGTGTAGTTACATACTGTACTACAAACTAAGTGAGGGCACTGTGTTGCCCATCCAGACTGTTCCATTTCCGAAGGTGAACCTAGCAAAAGTGCAGACATGTGTGCCGAGCGTTTCTAACGCTAATGTCATTGATTTGTAATACAGGCTTTTATGACTTTGATACCTCGGTATCTTAAAAGTGGCATCTAATGTTTTTTTCTTTCAGACAAACAAGCTCTGTTTACTATCATACTTATGCTTAAAGTTTTGGGTTATCCTCTTCTTATGTATATATATATATATATATATATATATATATATATATATATATATATATATATATATATATATATATATATATATATATATATATATATATATATATATATATATATATATATATATATATATATATATATTGTAGTTAACCTGTCTATTTATTGCCTGTCAATAATCTGGTTCTTGAGAACCTTGCGTCTCCTTCACCTGTGTCAATTTATTGGTATAATTGAGCATTCATTCTATGTACCTTATCTGGATAATTCTAATAGAATTGTTCCTTTATGCAAGCTATGTTGCATTGGTTTTCCTCCTATGCGGATATAAAACCTTTGTCCAATACAAGTATTGTGCGGAGAACTGGTCGATATTTCATATTGACGCAGTGGTTCTTTACAAACTATGCTTTACTTAATATAGGGCGAGACCACTATATTAGCTTGCCTGGTATTCATACATAGATATATGTACTCTTCGAGACTTTTCCAGAGTCTAGTAGGACTCTTCCCTGTAGGGGGCAGGAAGCTCTAACATAGTTTATAGTTAGTTGAAAAGATGTATAACGGTAACATATTAGGTCTCTAGGTCTAGTCGACCGGGAAAAAATTACCTCCGGGGAGTACGGCACGTTCTGAGAATCCACAGATACAGTAATGCTCTGGTACACTTCCATCAGGACGACATGGCTTGAGCCCAAAAAACGGATTTTGAGCGAAGCGAAAAATCTATTTTTGGGTGAGATGGCCATGTCGTCCTGATGGACCCGCCCTTGCCTTTCTAAGAAAGGGCTGTAGGACCCCTCCCTACATACAGTATCTGTAGCACCTCGTGTACGCTACAAGGAATACAGATGGCGCCAGGATTGGCGCCAGGCACGCATACGAATCGGGGGATAGGGAAGCCTTGGGAGCGGCTCCCCTTTTTCTTTCCCGAATTCGTATCTCGCCAATCACCTCCTACGAGACGAAATCTCTGTCCAGAATGTAGATTGCCATGTGACGTGTCTAGAATACGTCCTCTGATATGTCGCGATATCCCTTTCACGAGGGATACTCGCTCCAGGAGTTAGAATTCTGGTACCTTAAGGTAAATTCTCTGGGAATATCGCCGTAGTTGTAATATACCCTAGGAAGCTACCCTATAGGAACTTCCATCAGGACGAAATGGCCATCTCACCCAAAAATAGATTTTTCGCTTCGCTCAAAATCCGTTATATATATATATATATATATATATATATATATACATATATATATATATATATATATATATATATATATATATATATATATATATATATATATATATATATATATATATATATATATATATATATATAAACGGTCACTTATATGCATAAACTTATGCATTTTCAAATATATCAGGGCATATTACCTCCATCCTGGCACAGCTTGAAGAATCTGAAACATTAATTTGAACATTTTGACTTGCAAATCCGATGAGCAATCAACAGCTGTGATATGCATTTTGGGTGTGCGCTTCGAGTAAGCGATTTCGTTTGAATTTGGCAAGTTCCAAAAGGACTGAATACAACAATATTCAACTCTTTTACTGTGATTCGTAAGAAAATCTTTTAGAGGAATTTTAATAATGTTCCATCTAAAGAAATTTGCTATTAGAATTCATGATTTTTGAAAGAGGCATATTTATTTCTTTATTTATTTTTTTTTCCGGGGGGGGGGGGGGCAAATAAACAAGAATTTGGATTCTCTGTGTATACTTTATTCGGTAATATTTGTTATTTTTGTGTGTTGAAAAGGGATACCTCAACGAGATGAAAGGGTTTGTGTATCGCCATGATCAGCAATGATGTACTATTCAGGCTTAGCTATACTAAGTTAAGTTTCTTTTGAGCGATCAGACAAGTCTCCCACCATCACCAGTCCGCACTATCCAGCGTGGTGATAAAACTGGGCTAGACTCCAGATATAAATAAGGACATATCTAAGGCTTTTGTCCTGCAGTGTATTAGAAATGGCTGTATTTGTTGTTGTTATCTGTAAAAGTATGGAGACTGAAAAGTTAAACATATGTTTAACTCTCAATTATGATTTTTTCAAAATATATTCCTTCTATTTTTGATGAGAATTCAAAATTAAAAGATTGAAAATAATGATCCCTATATTTGCATGTATTCATGATAAGTGCCCGTAATTTTCCAATGTTGAATTCACCAAATTTTTATTTCGTAAAGAACTATACATCAACTTCTTCATTGGAAGTCCATAGTAATCCTGAACATTTATGAAATACTAAGACATAATTCAACATATGTACAGTTGGCTACAGTAATTTTTGTACACTTCAAGGAAAGCTCTGGAGATGTTTGACAGCAAAAGAGAAACTGTTGGCAGCACTGCATATGAAACAAAACATCTAAGCTTGTAAACAAGTGATCTAAATTATTTCTATTAATTTTGAGAAGGGCTGTTCAACAAGTCACACCATTTTTCTATAAAAATGCTTTTGATGGCGTGTTTACAAGCACAACGACTTTGTTTTACAGGCAGCGATGCTAACATTTTCCCCTTTGCTAAATGCAGTGTTACTTGCTACAGTATAGCATACAGCTCTCGGACGTCTCTTTAGCTTCTATTGAAGTATACCAGAAATAATTATGTTCATTGTACAGAGAAGTTTTTGAAAAGCTCAAAGGCTGGTCAACAGTACAGAGATGCATTTGAAAAGTTCAGTGGATGGCCAAAAAGAAAGAGATGCGTTTAAAAAGTTCAAAAGCTGATAAAAAGTACAAAAATGGATTTGAAAAGTTAAAAGGCTGGCCAATAGTACAGAGATGATTCTGAAAAACTCAAAGGATGGCTAACAGTACTGAGAGGATTTTGAAAAGTTCAAAGGCTGGCCAACAGTATAGAGATGATTTTGAAAAGATCAATGGCTGGCCAACAGTACAGAGAAGATTTTGAAAAGTTCAAAGGCTGGCCAACAGTATAGAGATGATTTTGAAAAGATCAATGGCTGGCCAACAGTACAGAGAAGATTTTGAAAAGTTCAAAGGCTGGCCAACAGTATAGAGATGATTTTGAAAAGATCAAAGGCTGGCCAACAGTACAGAGATGCCTTTGAAAAGTTCAAAGGCTGGCTAACAGTACAGAGATGCATTTAAAAAGTTCAAAGGCTGGCCAACAGTACAGAGATGATTTTGAAAAGTTCAAAGGCTGGCTAACAGTATAGAGATGATCATGGACAGACAATAGCTGGGCAATAGCTGGGCATTGAGAATAACAGACTGGGTCCCTAGAGATTGCAACAGAAGCAGGGGAAGGAAGAGAAGACGATGAATTGATGAGCTAAGAAAATATGCATTATAGACTAGCACAGAAAGACCATAATCAGATGCAAGTGGAGGTACATGTCTGAGGGCTTTTTCCTGCAGTGCATTAGCAACGGATAGTAATAACGATGATGAATTATATGTATACTTATATATACAAATATTAAGCCTTTTTTGTGACTGAGGACTGAATCTGAGAGAGAACCTTTAGGTTACTCAAGTATTAACCGTTAACCATTGCATGCAATAACCACTCGACCTTTTTCTTCACAAGCAGTCCGGCTGGTTCTTCAATATAATGAGATTTCCTTTCCAATAACTATTTCAATAACTCTTTAAGTATTCCTGAGAGAGAGAGAGAGAGAGAGAGAGAGAGAGAGAGAGAGAGAGAGAGAGAGAGAGAGAGAGAGAGAGAGAGAGAGAGAGAGAGAGAGAGAGAGAGAGGTGAAGTTAATTGTTCAATCTGCGCAGAGGGTTTAACTCGCATGTTTTATTTTTGTATGAAATCGAGGATGATGTAGAAATCTCAACTTAGTTACTATGAAAACTTTTTATTGAACCTCATAATGAATATATTAAATATATGATCTTCAGATAATTATTTTTACCGTCTGTATTTTTGAGAGCACCATGCTATCACCAAAGCATTTATTGATTGAATTTTCTTTTATTTTATAATTACCATTTTTAGTGTGTTGTAGAACGGTATATTTAGTCTCATATGTATGTAATATACATTCAACATCTCGTGCTCCAAAAACACAAGCTCAGACATAAATGTTTATATCTTCTCCTCCATCGTTATCTCTACATTATGGGATCGGTTGTCTGATGCGCCCTCTCCAGTGCATTCTATCAAGGGCATCCTCTTCCACCAAACCTCTTCTCTCCAAACAATCCTTCATCTTATTTCGCCATTTAATTCTCGGACTCCATCTCGATTTTCCAGCAAAAAGAAAAAAAGGAGCTCACTCCTTCCCCACCATTTATCTTTAACACGCGCCTACACCATCTCAGTTGTGACCCACTCATCACTTCTGATATTCACTATGCCTGAATATATAATCTTCAGCCGTTGATAGTCCACTGCAGGGTAAAGGCCTCAAAAATACCCATCCACTACCGTCTGTATATGGTCTTTCAATGGCAGTCCACACCCGCGTATCTTATTAGCTCATCAATCCAACGTCATCTCTTTCTTCCCCTGTTTCATTTTCAATATCTGTGGACCCATTCTGTTATTTGCATGTCCCTGTATATTCTGGTATTCTAATTATTTGTCTTGTCCATGTCCTTTCATTTTTCTTTTTGTTAGAATATCCTTTTTTTACTTTAGTTTGCTCTCGTGTATGTGTCTGCATATATATATATATATATATATATATATATATATATATATATATATATATATATATATATATATATATATATATATATATATATATATATATATATATATATATATATATCTATATATATATATATATATATATATATATATATATATATATATATATATATATATATATGTATACATAT
>NC_090749.1:73240703-73243203 GCF_036898095.1 Palaemon carinicauda
ATAATACATTTCACAGCCCTCTAGGACTTTTGCAGAGTTTAATTTCTGCGAATTTCTTTTATTCACTTTGATGGATTGAGCCGAAAGATGAATATATTTCAAATGTCTTTTTGAGCTTTAGCAAGTTTTAATTTCTACGGATTATATAAATCTCGATG
The DNA here is from genome assembly GCF_036898095.1 of Palaemon carinicauda. Classification (NCBI taxonomy): domain Eukaryota; kingdom Metazoa; phylum Arthropoda; class Malacostraca; order Decapoda; family Palaemonidae; genus Palaemon; species Palaemon carinicauda. The sequence continues at coordinate 73,240,862 of NC_090749.1, forward strand.
TTTTTTGTTTATATACCAATCATGATATTAAATTACAAATTCGTTGATTAAATTCAACTGTTTTCGGATTTTGGCAGAGTTTTATATTAGCGCATTAGCATGAAAGGGAAAATCTGACAATAGTTTATATGTTCTGTCAAAGTTGTAAATTCGAAAACATTTATCAAATTGTTATATTCGTTAGAAATTCATTGGGCTAAAGGTTGAAAGGTCTCTCATGAATGGCAGAAGTAAGAGACAGTGACAATGCCTTAGAGACTGATTATACATATATATAATCAGCGCCCAAGAACTCTATCCACCGAAGCTAGGGCCAGGTAATGAGCTGTTAATATCTTAGCATGTAGATCTCTAGGCTCCCCCAAACCCCCGATCCTTAGCCCACACGTATGGTTAAGTTTCAGTCACTACAAGAAACTATCGAGCCTGAGCTTGTCTCGAATTTCAGTCCAGTAGATCACCAGGCAGGAACGTTTCCAATAAGTTATTAGTCTTCCGGTCGAATTATATAAGTTTAGGTTCCTGTCAACTCTATTGATTCCGATAAATTTGAAAATATTTAATAAGTCTGAGCATGTTTAATTTTCTTCCAAGTAGGGATGCCTTAACGCTGTGTAAGTGGTTGCGTATAGCAATGATCAGCAAAGCTGTACTATTCAGGGACACCAATACTATACTCAATTTTTTTATAATGAGGCGCATTTGCAGCGACTCGCAGCGGTGCCTTTTTAACTGGGAAAAAGTTTCCTACTACCTGATTGGTTAGAATGAACTTGCCCAACCAATCAGCGAGCAGGAAAAGTTTCCGAGCTAAAAGGGCACCCCTACGAGTCGGTGCAAATCTGCCTCGCCAAAAAATAATTGACTATAGGTTGGTTTGCTGTGAGCGATCATACAAAAGTCTCCCGCCATCACAAATCCGTAGTTAACACATGGTGATGAAAACTGTCCAATTCCCAGACATAAATAAGGACATGCCTGAGGCCTTCGTTCTGTAGTGGACTAGAGACAGCTGCATTTGTTGTTTGTTAACAGAAATTTTACGAAATTATACATTTCGGTGACACGCTCCCAATATTAGTTGATGCATAGTAAGTGGATAGGCTAAATATACGAGTAAAATTTATATCGATAGAGTTTCTATGTTTTTGTGTTTGCATCAGAAGTGCTTAATTTTTTTAAGAGATTTAGTTCCAGTCTTTTTTATTAACATCTATAATAGGATAGTGGCTAATTATCTTTTCTTTAATCAATGAATAGCGCCCTAAGGTTGCAATCTGATACAACACTCAAGAAGCTCCCTTACAGTTATCGTTATACTGTAATGTAATAAAACACCTAAAAGAAATCATTAACGAATTAGTATTATCAAGATAATATAGAACATATCATGTTAATTCACCTCTGTCTAATATGATAAGATAAACATCTTCTTTATTTAATCCATATATTAATACAATCACAAATTAAACTGTACAATCTTAACAATAAGATTAATAATTTTCGTGGTCTTAACGTATTGTAGCCTAAGGAATATTTCATAAAGCTTTATTTGGCATAATGGAAGAAACTTTTAGTACAGATTATGAATTTGCTTATGACAATAATCCGCAATGTTTATAATTACCACAAATACCAAAATGAAAATAACCCCTATCTCCATTATACAATGGAGAGAGAGAGAGAGAGAGAGAGAGAGAGAGAGAGAGAGAGAGAGAGAGAGAGAGAGAGAGAGATATTTATGACATTTATTATTAAAGAAGGAATCAGTTGTTCTCCATGATTCATCTAGAATTTAAAATATCCGGATAGAAATAAAAAAAACCTCAAATGCCATATAGTGTATATCTATCTCATACCGCTCCTCAATAATTAGTCCAAAGTAATCATTTCCTATTTGGTATTCATACCTTAATACCGGGCTAACTCGGGTACCAGACAAATTCCTTATCACATTTGCATATGTGATTAAACTTGACATGGCCATTATGAACGCTCTCATGCGGCTATGCAGACTCGAATGACTCGTTCATAATATCAGATGTTGCACTAAGACTGTGAGATGATGCTACCTGGCTCGTCTCTGATGGCTGGGGGATTAAGGAACGTTTCTGGATTAGATGGACAGTAAGCTTATAAAACGTTTCTTTTGCTGGGCGTGAGATTTGGGGCTAGATTATAAAACGTTTCTTTTGCTGGGCGTGAGATTTGGGGCTAGATTATAAAACGTTTTTTTTTTTTTTTTTTTTTTTTTTTTTTTTTTATTTTGTCTTATTGGATGGATATCAAGGTTGTGAAATATACATTCGGTTGTGGTGAGTGTTGGTTTGGTTTTTAAGTTT
>NC_090749.1:73255703-73258203 GCF_036898095.1 Palaemon carinicauda
TCCGTTTCACAATGTTAAGGTATTCCCATTAAAAAAATAATAGTAATGTTATTATTATTATTATTATTATTATTATTATTATTATTATTATTATTATTATTATTATTATTATTATTAACAGCTACAACCCTAGTTTGAAAAGCAGAATGCTATAAGCCCAAGGGCTCCAAAAAGGAAAAAAAATAGTCCAGTGAGGAAAGGAAACCAGTAAATAAATGAACTATAAGAAAAGTAATGAACAATTAAAAGAACATTACATATTTTAAGAACAGTAACAGCATTAAAATAGATCTCTCATAAATAAACTGTAGAAGTGTTTATTTCAGCCTGTTCAACATAATACCTTCGCTCTAAGTTTGAATGTTTGTTTAGGAAGGTTATTTCACACACAATATATATATATATATATATATATATATATATATATATATATATATATATATATATATATATATATATATATATATATATATATTGTATATATATATATATATATATATATATATATATATATATATATATATATATATATATATATATATATATATATATATATATATATAGTATATGCGTGTACATATATATAGTATATAGATAGATTGATAGATAGATAATAGACCTTTTTGTATACATTCTAACACGTAAATTCACCAGTACTCCATATACATGTAAAGGAACTCTGTGATGCGAAATAATTCATTAAAAGCATTCTATTCATTCTCGTATTCTATAAAAGCCCTTGTGGGTCAACTACTTCCTTTTTCAAGTAAATTAATCAACCTGAAGAGGGAGGCATTTAACCTCAAGGGTACTATAGTTACCTTAGTGAAAAGAATCTCTGGAATGATTGTTCAGTATTTTTGAGGCTGGAGGCTCATAAATGTGTGTTTATATATATTGTTTTTTTTTTTTTTTTTTTTTTTTTTTTTTTTTTTTTTTTTTTTGTATGTGGGTACACGTTAACCTGGTGGAAGGGTTTGTGTATTGCCATGATCTGTAAAGCTGTATTATTTAAGGGGCATTCATACAAGGTTGGTTTACTGTCGGAGCGATCAAACGAGAATATCTCAGCATCACCAATCCGCTGTAGCCAGCGTAGTGATGAAAGCTTTGGCTAAATCACAGATACGAATTGAGATGTCTGAGGCCTTTGTCCTGCAGTGCAATAGAAACAGATACATTTGACATATATATATATATATATATATATATATATATATATATATATATATATATATATATATATATATATATATCTATATATATATATATATATATATATATATATATATATATATATATATATATATATATATATACATATATATACATATATATATATATATATATATATATATATATATATATATATATATATATATATATATATATATATATATATATATATATATATTCAAATAAGCCATATATATTTTTGATATATTATTGTCTGGATTCTCTTAACGACCTCGGGATCAAAGCCCCAGGCGAAATCCCACAAAGGTGATTTGTGTGATTTCGCCTGGGGCTTTGATCCCGAGGTCGTTAAGAGAATCCAGACATTAATATATCAAAAAATATATATGGCTTATTTGAATATGAAAAACACGTAAAAATGTGCAAAATTTATCATATATATATATATATATATATATATATTATATATATATATATATATATATATATATATATATATATATATATATATATATATATATATATATATATATATATATATATGTGTGTGTGTGTGTGTGTGTGTGTATGTACGTTTGCGTGCATGAGTTCATGTACTATATATTTGTATTTCAGTTACTTATCTTGAGTCATACCCGCATTTACCTCTTTACTATATGCAATATTCTGTTTATCTATATCCCTCAATATTCAATGTTTTATTCTCGGTATTTATATTTTCAATTCTGCTTTTTTACTGGATATCTTTTCCTAAATTTGAAATAAAAAATCGGGCTCCTCTTACATAATTCTCCATTTCATTCTTTCCAAACATGTAGATTTTTTCAACTAATTTTTACTGTTGATATGTATTTCATATATTCCCCCAGTTTTCTCTTTTTCATATTTCCCTAAAAGAATATGGACAGGATTAATAGTTTCGTCGAATACCGTACAAAATTCAATTTTATCCCTTCCGGATTGCTGGCTAACCAATCCAGCCGTTGGGGGAGCAGAGATGTGTAGTGTGATGTAGAAAAGAGATGTGGGCCTTCATAAGGGGAGGATGTGTAGTGATGTGATGGGGGTTAGAACCGGGGAAGCAGATGGAGATGTGTAGGTTGATGTGAAGTTAGTAGGTATTGGGAAACTTTTTGGTTCGCTTCACATCGAGCCGTTTAATGCCTCCCTGTTTTTTTTTTTTTTTTTTTTTTTTTTTTTTTTTTTTGCGGCGATTACAAAAAATGAAGACCAATCAAGCTCTTCAGATGGTGTCCGCTCGGAAGAATTACCGGGCGGCAGCAATTTACCAGCCGCGTGCACT
>NC_090749.1:73268203-73275703 GCF_036898095.1 Palaemon carinicauda
ATCATTATTATCATTATTATTATTAATCCCAAGCTCATTGTTAAATAATGCACTTAATGGTTCATCGAACTACATCTAAATACTTCCGAATTTCCACTTGCAACGTAAATCATATGTCCTTATCTCACAAGGATGGTTGCAGACACTTCAGGAAACTGTAGTCCTTGAGCGGGCCTCGAACCCCAGTTCAGTAAATTACCAGGCAGAGACTTTTCCAATAGGCTACCAATAAATAATCTTGACTTCTCTTGTTTCTGTTATTCAACTTATTTCTTTTATTTAAAACAAATTGATTCAAGCATTTAAAAAAAAAAAAATAAATTCGCTTCTATTTTTTTTTCTGGTGAAATGAATATTTTAAAAAAATCGTGATCTTTATATATGAATTAATCAAACGGTTAATTTTTTGCATATACTTGGAATAATATACTTTTTCTGCAAATTTTTAACTCTGAATGAAATTTGTTATTGGAAACGAAATATTATTTTTTGCAGAAACTCGAAATTATATATACTTTTTTTTTTACTGGTATAGAGACGTTAAAACTGTTTTTTTTTTTTTTTTTCAGTGAGATCGAAAATATTTTGGTGGGAAAACTCTTAAAAATATTATTGGCAGAAGTGAGATTTCACTTTTGCTAATTTTCCCTATTTTTTTCCCATGCGTGAAAATACGCAAATATTATTAGGAAGAATTCAAAGGATCTCGACGGGTGTTAAGGCAGCATTATTAATCCCTGTTTTACGAAAGAGATTTGGAGCTGGATATTTGGGATTTGGCTGAACTTGGGGAATTGGTCATTGTAGGGTTTCCACTCAGTACTGGAGGTGACTCTCTGGCTCTTTTTAACTTAATTTATAAGTTATAAGTTATATGTTAATTTACAATTATGGTCTATTATTTTTCAGCCTCTTTCTTGTATTACAGTCCCAGTCAGATAAAACAACAACAACAACAACAACAGAAACAACAATAACAATAATAATAATAATAATAATAGAATTCAGACCTCCGCTAATGGAGATTGGCAGCATTTCATATAAGTCTACGGACAAAGCTTTCCCTTTTTTCATATTTAGACCGTGACTGAATATACTGTATAATAATAACGATATGTATCAATGGGTATTTTTTTTTTTTTTTTTTTAAAGTTTGAGTAATCAATGATTAGTTTGAACTTAACATCTAATTTGAACTCGACATCTACTATGTATTTCAGGAAATTTGAGTCATCATTTCGTTTTTATAATATTTTTCAAAATGAATAGATTTATTTGTAGGGTATTTTGAAACATTTTTTTTACACCCTCCTTTCATTTTTGGTAATAAATTAATTTCCCTAACCAGGTTTTGAAATTGAGGTGTATGTAGTTGAGTGGGGCTTACATTTATTTATTACTTGTCAAATCTATTTTCCTCTTTTGGGAAGTTTTTTTTTTATATGTGAAAAACGATATTTTGAAGTCACTTTTACCATTTACGAAATATCGTGAATTAGTGTTACCTTGGCAGGATTGAAGTCGGTTGGGAAGACAACACATCATAAAAAAAAAAAAAAAAAAAAAAAAAAAAAAAAAAAAAAAAAAAAAAAAAAAAAAAAAAAAAAAAAAGAGGGTGGGGGGGGGGTTACTGCAAGGAAGGCGAAATCCCCCAATAGGTAATTAGGTAAGGATATGGCTCCTTCGTTAGGTTAGGTGGGCCTCGTGTGTTTTTTTCCCCCTTTTAAAATATAGTTTTATGAATAGAACTTACCTGGCAGTTATATATACATAGCTAATTATCTCTATTTCGGCAGAATTTTTCTAAAACTAGGCAACCGCCTTGTGGTGGTTGGGTGGTAACACCCGTTAAAGGGTGGTAGGAGGAATCATTCCCGTTTTCTGTTCTTCAGTTCATCTCTGCCGGCCGGATCGACAACACGTTGGTCCGTCATTAAGAGTTTTTCTTCGCTTTCCCTGCTCGGTGTACCAGTCTGCTTTTTTGGTGAAGTACTCTGATTTGGGGTTTTGGCGATCGTTGTATTTTGTTTTCTCTTAGCTTTTTTTGCTGTTTTTCATTATGAGTGAAAAGAGTCATTACCGTATCTGTGCGAATGAGGAATGTAAGGTGAGACTACCGAAAATGGCGGTAGATCCTCACACAGTTTGTTCTAATTGTAGGGGTTTTGTTTGTGCCCTTGATAATAGGTGCGGGGAATGTAAGGTTTTGGATGAGAAAGATTGGTTAATTATGAAGCGCTATGTGCGTAAGCTAGAGCTCGATAGAGTTAGGAGAGCTTCTAGGTCTAAGTCTAAGTCTGTTAGTGGTAAGGAAGACGAACTTAGCGTAGATTTATCTATTGATCCTATTATTGATTCCTCTTTGGAAGTTGATCCTTCCCTTGAGGTAGTAACTCCTGCACCTCCTACAGGTTCCGTATCTACGGATGACCCTCGGTACGCTAGCCTGGCGGCCGAGTTGAAGGCCATTAAAGAACAACTGGAGGCCTTTAAAGGTAAGGAAAGTGAAAGTGCTTGTGTTAGTGCAGTGGAGGTGGCGACTGACCGAATCTGTCATACCCCTAGGCCTAGTCCTCTACCAAGCTCCCAGGACCAAGGGAGAAGGTACGTCGATGACTGAAAGGGGGTGAGAGGTACGTACCCTCGGTCAGCCGTCGCCTCAGACAGTCCTGTTGTCGATTCCCAGGCTGCTCTTGACCGTCACGGGAAAGACGTGTCGGATGTGTTGTTTTCTTCTCCAAATTCGTCCAGACGTAAATGGAAGTATGAAGCTTCAAGACCTACTAAGAGGAGATGGAACCGCGACGAACGGTCTCGTTCTTTCTCTCCCGGTTCTAGCAGTTCTGAACCTTGTCCGTCGGAGGATGATTTCGACTCCGTGCCTGTGAAAAGGACGAAGCCTGCTGCCGAAGATACGAGTGTTATTCGTCAGCCCCCCCCTTCGGGTCCGCAAGACCCAGCTGATGTTGCTAAATCCTTTATGTCTGTCATGCAGGAACAACTTTTGACTTTAGTACAAGCTTTTAGCCGCCCTCACGCCCAGTCTGACAGACGTAAAGACGACTTGTTGCCGATTAAGAAGTCTGCTTCTAAGAGAGAACGGAGTTCTTCTTTAAAGAAAACTTCTCCCTCTCTACTCCAGGATGAGGAATGTGTGCTTTCGCCAGGCGATACTTCTTCGCTATACCAGGGCGATACGTTTTTTCGTTCTTGATACCGGGATGATACCTTATCGAACGACGCTGCTTCTCGTTCTCGATACCAAGACGATACCGCCTCCCGTTCGCTTCGCCACGACGATACCTCCTCTCGTTCGCTTCGCCACGACGATACCTCCTCTCGTTCGCTTCGCCACGACGATACCTCCTCTCGTTCGCTTCGCCACGACGATACCTCCTCTCGTTCACGACGCCACGACGATACCGACCCTAGTTCTCGACGCCACGACGATACCGCCTCTCGTTCACGATGCCACGACGATACCGCCTCTCATTCTCGCCGCCACGACGATACCGCCTCTCATTCTCGCCGCCACGACGATACCGCCTCTCGCTCTCGACGACAGAACGACTCTGCCTCTCGTTCTCGGTCCCAGGGCGATACCACCCTGCCTCTTCGGGACGATACTGCCTCTCGTCCCAAGGATTCTTCTAGCGCGGGACTCCAGGATGCAACCCGTCTTTTGCAGGATGATGCCTTTGATTTGCCCTTGTCGGGTTCTAAGGATCCTTCTTCTCTTTCGAAGGATATTGCAGATGTGGATCAGGACCTCGAGGATGTTTCTGATGACGATGATAATCCTGCCGACGCTGTGGGAGATTACAAAGTTCTCTCTCGCTCCCTTCTTGAACTTTTTGGAGACGAATTCCAACCTGCTGCCCCTCAATCTCCTCAGTCCCAATTTAACAGAAAGAAGGCCAAGAAACAGTCGGCCTTCATCAAGATGAAGCTGTCTATCTCCGCAAAGAAGGCTCTCACGAAGATTGATGACTGGATGATGGAGCGGAGACAAACAGTTAAGACTTCCTTCTCGTTTCCACCAGCTCGTCTTGCTTCAAGAGCGGGTATGTGGTATGCAACTGGAGAACCTTTGGGTCTGGGAGTGCCTTCCTCCTCCAAGGATGACTTCTCTGGTTTAGTGGACTCTGCTAGAAGGCATGCTCTCAACTCAGCCAAGGTCATGTGGTCGATGTCGGAGCTGGATCATCTCGTCAAAGGTATTTTTAGAGCCTTTGAGGTTTTTAGTTTCCTAGACTGGTCGCTTGGGACTCTCGCAAGGAAAACTGAACAGATGGAAGGATCTAGGGACCTTACCAGTATTATGTCCTATATGGATAAGGCCCTCAGAGATGGGGCGAATGAGTTGGCTGCTCTGTTCTCAGCTGGGGTCCTAAAGAAGAGAGCTCTGCTTTGCTCTTTTGCTTCTAGGTCTGTTACCAATGCTCAAAGGTCTGAGCTTCTTTACGCCCCCCTCTCTCAACATCTTTTTCCCGAGTCCCTGGTTAATGACATTACGCGTTCTCTGGCCCAAAAAGCCACCCAAGACCTTTTATCTCGTTCTGCTCGTAAGCCCTTGGCAGCCCCTCCTTCTTCTTTGAAACGGGAGGAAAGGAGATTCCAGAAGCCCTTTCGGGGCAGGACTACTTCCAGACCAGATTTTAGAGGGAGAAGGCAAGATTCAGGACCAAGATCTACCAGGGGTTCTTTCAGACCTCGCTCCAGAAAATGAAGTTCGTCTCCTCCAGACAGTAGGCGCAAGACTGTCAGGTTTTTGGCAGTCTTGGAAGAGGAGAGGGGCGGACACCTGGTCCCTCTCAGTCATCAAGGAAGGATACAAGATCCCCTTTCTGAAAAAACCTCCTCTCGCAGATGCTCCGCTGGCCTTAGTAGCCCGGTACTCAGATCCTGGGAAACAGAAGGCCCTAGTAGACCTTGTCAACCAAATGCTAGACAAGGGGGCGATAGAACCGGTTCGGGATCTAGCCTCCCCAGGCTTTTACAATCGCCTGTTTCTGGTCACCAAGAACTCGGGCGGATGGAGACCCGTCCTGGATGTCAGCGCTCTCAACGTATTTGTGGAGAAGACAAAGTTCTCCATGGAGACGACTCAGTCGGTGCTGGCGTCAGTACGTCCAGGGGACTGGATGGTGTCCCTCGACTTGCAGGACGCATATTTCCATGTCCCCATCCATCCGAATTCGAGGAAGTACCTGAGATTTGTAATGGAGGGCAAGTGCTTCCAATTCAGAGCTCTTTGCTTCGGTCTCAGCACGGCTCCTCAAGTCTTCACCAGGGTAATGGCGAATGTGTCAGGTTGGCTGCATCAGGAGGGGATAAGGATATCCTTCTATCTGGACGATTGGCTGATTCGTTCACGATCGAGGGAGAAATGTCTGGAGGATTTACGGAAGACTTTTAAGATGGCGCAAGATCTAGGCCTGGTCATCAACAGGGAGAAGTCTCAGATCAGACCGAATCAGACTATTCTCTATTTGGGGATAGTTCTGAATTCAGTTCTTTTTCGGGCTTCTCCCTCTCAGGAAAGACAGACCAAGTGTCTCGTAAAAGTCAGAACTTTCCTGGACAAGAAGAGATGCACAGCGAAGGAGTGGATGAGTTTGCTGGGGACTCTATCCTCCCTCGAACAGTTTGTCTCTCTGGGGAGACTCCACCTAAGGCCTCTTCAGCACTTTCTTTCGAAGACATGGAACAGAAAGATACAGGAAGACTCCTTTTCCTTCCCCATTCCAATAGAAGTCAAGACTCTTCTGAAGTGGTGGCTGGACCCAACCTTGTTAGGGGAAGGGATCTCCTTACACAAGAAGAACCCAGACCTAGTGTTGTTTTCAGACGCATCAGAGTCAGGCTGGGGGGCAACACTAGGAAGCAAGGAGGTCTCAGGCTATTGTGAAGGAAATCAGCTGGGATGGCACATCAACAACAAGGAGCTGATGGCCATTTTTCTGGGGCTAAAGGCCTTCAAGGACTTGGTGTCTGGGAAGATTGTGGAGGTCAACTCGGACAACACCACAGCTCTTGCTTACATCAGGAAGCAAGGAGGGACTCACTCTCTGTCTCTCTTCGAGACAGCAAGAGAGCTCCTTCTTTGGGCGAAGGAGAACAGGATAAGCCTGCTGACGAGGTTTGTTCAGGGACAGAAGAATGTGAGGGCGGACATGCTCAGCAGGAAAGGGCAGGTCCTTCCCACAGAATGGACCCTCAACCAACAGGTCTGTCAGAGTCTCTGGAGGCTGTGGGGGAGACCCCTCATCGATCTTTTCGCCTCCAATTTATCCAAGAGGATCCCCATCTATTGCTCCCTAGTTCCGGACAGAGAGGCAATAGCAGTAGACGCCTTTTTGATGGATTGGACGGGGATGGACACTTATGCTTTTCCCCCGTTCAAGATCATCAATTTGGTAGTCAGGAAATTCGCCCTCCTCGATTCGGGACGGATGATCCTGATAGCTCCGTTCTGGCCGATGAGGGAATGGTTCACGGAGGTGGTGGACTTGTTGATGGACTTTCCAAGAAGCCTCCCTGCAAGTCCAAATCTGCTCAGACAACCCCACTTCGAGAGATATCAAAACCCCCTCGCTCTCAATCTGACTGCCTTCAGACTATCGAGAAGCTCGTCAGATTGAGAGGCCTTTCAGCGCAAGCTGCGAAAGCTATCGCCAGAGCGAGGAGGGTCTCTTCGCAGAGGGTCTACCAGTCCAAGTGGGAGACTTTTAGGGCTTGGTGTAGGAAGCACAAGATTTCCTCATCCACTACCTCTGTGAGCCAGATTGCAGATTTCTTGTTGTACCTCAGACAGGACGCTAAGCTAGCTGTGTCCACTATCAAAGGGTACAAAAGTATGCTCTCTTCCGTCTGTCGGCATAGAGGCTTGGACTTGTCTCGCGATAAGGACTTACATGACCTCTTGAAGTCTTTTGAGACGACCAAGCAGACCCAGTTAAAGCCCCCTTCTTGGAACCTTGATGTGGTTCTTAATTTTCTGTGCACCAAGAGATTTGAGCCCATCTCACAGGCTCCCCTTAGGGAGGTTACCAAGAAGACCCTCTTTCTTTTGGCCTTAGCAACAGCTAAAAGAGTTAGTGAAGTCCATGCAATTGAAAAACAGGTAGGCTTCAATCTGAATGGGGCAGTTTGTGCCTTGAGATTAGACTTTCTCGCTAAGAACGAGAACCCTTCTAAGCCCTGGCCGAGGACCTTTGAGGTTCCTAACTTGACCAACCTAGTGGGTCAAGAGCAAGAGAGGCTGCTCTGTCCAGTACGAGCCCTCAAGACCTACTTGTCTCGCAGGAAAAGTGTGAGAGGCTCTTCTAGCTCCCTGTGGTGTTCTGTGAAAGATCCTCAAAAGCCCCTTTCCAAGAACGCTTTGTCCTTTTTCCTGAGGGAAGTGATAAGAGAAGCGCATCTCTTGTGTGAGGAGGAACACTTCGGACGTTTAAAAGTGCAAGCTCACGAAGTGAGGGCCATTGCGACCTCGCTTGC
>NC_090749.1:73295703-73300703 GCF_036898095.1 Palaemon carinicauda
CTTCACTATTTATTTAGATTTTATTAATGATAGATGCAATGTATATATATATATATATATATATATATATATATATATATATATATATATATATATATATATATATATATATATATATATACATTTATATATATATATAAATATATATATATATATATATATATATATATATATATATATATATATATATATATATATATATATATATATATATATATATATATATATATATATATATATATATATATATATATACACACACATATACATATATGGACGAACCTATAAAAGTATCTAAGACAGACAGTTAATGTTTCCTTTGGACATGAGACCAAAATTAGAAGTATGATAAGTGTGAGATGGAGAGGATTTGGTAAACAAAATGGGATTATGAAAAGGAAAATGTCACTTTCTCTAAAAAGAATAGTTTCTTATCGGATGGTCATACCAGTATTAACTTATGCATCCGAAACTTTGAACCTTACGAAAGCCTTAAAACATAAGCTAGTTACAAGTCAAAGAGTAATAGAAAGAATAATGATGAGAATAACACTAAGAGACAGAAAAAGAGCAACATGGATGCGAGAGTAAACTATAGTAGGTGCTATTCTAACAACTTGTAAGAAAATGAAATGGAAATGGGCAGAACATACAATGAGAAGGACAAAATGATTCCCTAGAGATATCAAATAAAGCAGGGAAAAAAAGAGAAGACAATAGATTGAAAAGCTAAGAAAATTTGCTGTTATAGACTGGCATAGAAAGACCATATGCACATGCAAGTGGAAGGACATGTTGGAGGCCTTAGTTTTGCTGTGGACTAGTAACGAGTAATGATGATGATGAATATTTAGTCATTTATAGCATTCTTTATTATTATTATTATTATTATTATTATTATTATTATTATTATTATTATTATTATTATTATTATTAATTCTTTCTAAGCTGCAAGCCTAGTTGTAAAAGCAGGAAACTATAAGCCCAAGGGCTCCAACAGGGAAAATATCCCAGTGAGGAAAGGAAATAAGGAAAAACTATAAGAAGTTTGCGAACAATAACATTAAAATAAATATTGCATATATAAACTATAAAAATTTGAAAATAACAAGAGGAATAGAAACAAGATAGAAAATGTGCCCGAGTGTACCCTCAAGCAAGAGAACTCTAACTTAAGACAGTGGAAAACCAGGCTATGGCACTACCCAAGACAAGAGAACAATGGCTTAGTTTTGGTGGGTCCTTCTCCTAGAAGAGCTGATTGCCAAAGCTAAAGAGTCTCTTCTATCCTTACCAAGAGGAAAGTTGCCACTAAACAATTAGAGTACTGTAGTTAACACCTTGGGTGAAGAGTAATTGTTTGAAAATGTCAGTGTTGTCAAGTGTATGAGGAAAGAATAGGCCAGACTATTCTGTGTATGTGTAGGCAATGATGAAATAAGCCGTAACCAGAGAGAGGGATCCAATATACTACTTCCTGGCCAGTCAAAGTACGCATTAACTCTCTAGCGGTAGTATCTCAACGGGTGGCTGGTTGAGATACTACTTTAAATCTCTAAAATATCTTCAGTGCTGTCAACTTCAATACCTTAAAATCTGACATACCCAAATAATGTAAAAGTTATCATTTAGGCTCTTAATGGCCCTATTCTTCATGCTACCCTCCCCCCTCCCACAAGTCCGTGTTATTTTATGACTCGAAGATATTAAAGCAGTACAGCATAGGCATAAATTCAGCTCCGGAATATTTTAAGAAGGCTTTAATGGATCTTTTTTTGTATGTTACGGCTGTTTTTAGGTTTATGGGGATATTAACTTTTAGGACAAATGAGACATTGTTAACGCTTTTTTTTTTTATTATAGAAAGTATAATTCTATGTTTGTTGCTAATGTTGTACATTATTTGATTGTATAATCCTGCTAATATTTAGTAGTTTATTTTTTTTAATTGTATATTTGTGGAATGTGAGAAATGGTCGTAGTTCTTCAAAAATATTCAAGGTCTGTAGTCTTTAGTTTCATTTGTGATTAGTTTCCTTTTTTTATTTTAATAGTTTACTGTGTACCTTTATACATTCTCTTTATTTTATTATTATTTTTTTGTGTAAAATTTTGGCTTTTCTGTTGTGGTTAAACGTATGATTTAGGGGCATTATGGCAACGGAAGTTTTTTTTTTATAAGGTCACGAGCTTTGGGTTAGGAAGTACAGAAATCTGGAATAATACTGATGGAGATTCTCTCTCTCTCTCTCTCTCTCTCTCTCTCTCTCTCTCTCTCTCTCTCTCTCTCTCTCTCTCTCTCTCTCTCTCTCATCATGGATTGTCTCTAAGCAATGAATTATTTACCTGGTAGGTAAATGAGTGTGGTTGCAATATTAACACCAAATGCAGCCGTTTGTAGTCCACAGCAGGTCAAGGCCTTAGACTTGTCGTTATCAATTTTTTTGTGTTTGACCACTTTTATTATACCGCTGGTCAACTTGTGATTGATGTTGGTAGGAGATTATCGGCTGATCGTTCGTAGCAAACCAACCTAGTATGGGTGTCCCTCACTAGTACAGTTTTGCTGATCATGGCGATAAGCAAACCCTATCACTACGTTAACAACGACAATTGAAGTAATATATATATATATATATATATATATATATATATATATATATATATATATATATATATATATATATGTATATATGTGTGTGTACTGTATATATATATGTATATATATATATATATATATATATATATATATATATATATATATATATATATATATATATATATATATATATATATATATATATTTATATATGTATATATGTATATATATATATATATATATATATATATATATATATATATATATATATATATATATATATATGTATATATACATATAATATATATATGTGTATATATATATACACACATATATACATATAATATATATATATATATATATATATATATATATATATATATATATATATATATATATATATATATATATATAAATATATTTATATATATATATATATATATATATATATATATATATATATATATATATATATATACATATATATATATATAAATATATATATATATATATATATATATATATATATATATATATATATATATATATATATATATATATATATATATATATATATATTACGTGCCATGAGGCCAAAATTACAGAAGCAGCATAGTCCAATATGATAGTTGGTCAAGTAGTAATATTTATTTTTCCTTCATTTCACACATTTAAATTAGCTTTTGTATTCCAAACTCAAATCAGTGTTCTATTTAATTGTTAAATGAATATAATCTCTGTTAAGCATTGGTAGCATTCGCAGAAAATATGAAATGAATTTGAATTATTAGTTTGAATTAACACCGATGGTAGGCTGTGCTACCAGCGCTAGTTCAAATATCTTGTTATTTGGATAGTGAATAGATCAAGTTTATTAATCTGTTATAACAATATATTCAGGATATGAATTGTTAGTTTGAATCAAATCACGCTGTATTAGGGTTTTGGTGGCCTATTGGAAACGTCCTTACCTGGCGATCTTCCGGACTGGGATTCGAAAATCACTCAAGCTCGATAGTTTCTTGTATTTTCTGCAACCTCACCATTCTTGTTAGCTAAGGCCGAGGGGTTAGAGGGAGATTGGTAGATCTTGGGGGCTGATCATATGTATATATGGCCAATATCTAGGGCATTACCCTGCCAGCTAGGGCGTTGTCACCGTCTTTTGCTTCTGCCATTCATGAGCGCTCTTTTAACCTTTAACCTTTTGTATTTTTGGGATATTTTTCTGATTACTTAGATGCTACGATTTTTATTTATAGACATGACTTGTAAATAACCCTGCATATAAGGCTACAGAAATGCATGATGATTTACTAAAGGTATTTCAGACACTTGGTTTCTCTGAAGAATGAAGATGTGAATTTTTAAATCTCTATGTCAAAACTTGGCCGGGAAGAATATTATTGATATTAACAGTTTTAAGAAAATTGAGGAAAGTTTATTATTGATATTAGTAGTTTTAAGTAATTTCAGGAAATTTCATTATTGAAATTAATAGTTTTAATTAATTTGAGGAAAGTTTATTATTGATATTAATAGTTTTAAGAAATTTGAGGAAAATTTATTATTGATATCAAGAGTTTTAAGCAATTTAAGAAAAGTTTATTATTAATATTAATAGTTTTTTTTAGTAATTTGAGGAAAGTTTATCATTGATATTAATAGTTTTAAGTAATTTTAGTTATGTTTATTATTAATATTGATAGTTTTAAGTAATTTGAGGAAATTATAAGTGTTTGTAAAAGGAGAATGTGACATGGTGTGTGTCAAAAGGAGATAGGAGGTCAAAGGGTGGGGGGGGGGACTTAGGCTTAACTATAAGTCCTAACAGCCGCCCGTTGAGATACTGCCGCTAGAGAGTTGGGGGCCTTTGGCTGTCAGACAGTACTACATTGGATCCTTGTCTCTGGTTACGGTTCTTTCCCTTTGCCTACACAGGCAACGTATAGTCTGGCCTATTCTTCACAGATTCTCTTCTGTCCTCATACACCTGAAAACACTGAGATTACCAAACAATTTTTCTTCACCCAAGGGGTTAACTACGGCAATGGCTACTTTCCTCTTGGTGAGGTTAGAAGAGATTCTTTACCTATGGTAAGCAGCTCTTCTAGGAGAAGAACACTCCAAAAACAAACCATTGTTCTCTAGTCTTGGGTAGTGCTATAGCCTCTGTACCATGGTCTTCCACTGTCTTGGGTTAGAGCTCTCTTGCTTGAGGGTACACTCGGGCACACTGTTCTATCTAGTTTTTCTTCCTTTTGTTTTGTTGAAGTTTTTATTGTTTATATAGGAAATATTTATTTCAATGTTATTACTATTCTTAAAACATTTATTTTTCCTTGTTTCCTTTCCTCACTGGGCTATTTTCCCTTTTGGGGCCCCTGGGCTTGAAGCATCC
>NC_090749.1:73313203-73316766 GCF_036898095.1 Palaemon carinicauda
ACTGAGATTCGGAATAGATTATGTGTTCCAAATTTCCTGTTGAAAATAGAGATTGGAGGTAGATAGAAATTTTATCCTTTTGTGACCATTGTTAAAGGTTCGATGGACTAGCGGTTTCCTGTTTTGAGGATAGAAATTGAAAATAGATGAGTCTATTCTTTTTTTGCTTATAAGAAGAAAAATAGATTTTCCAATTTCCTTTTCTATTTGGTGGAGTAAGACAAAATATTTACACAACATCTTTGCCTGGCGATCTGTCGTACTGGAGTTCTAGTCCCGCTCAAGCTCGGTAGTTTCTTGTATGTCTGTAGCGTCACCATCCTTTAGAGCTAAGGATGAGGATTTCGGGAGCCTAGGGGTCTATCTACTGAGTAATCAGTAGCCATTGCCAGGCCCTCCCTGGTCATAGATTTGGTGGAGGGGGCTTAGGCGGTGAAAATAGCATATATGGTTAATCAGTTGTGTATTCACACCTTCCTTTGCCTCTGCCATTCACGAGCGATTTTTAAACCATGTATACGTTATAAGGTTTAGGGCTATAGTGGACGATGCGGTAATGTTCCTGACTGGTGAACGTCTGACTGGGGTTCGAGTCCCTCTCAAACTCATTAGTTCCTTTATCCGCCTGCAACTTCTGAGCTAAGGATGGGGGTATGGGAGAGGTTATAGGTCTATCTGCTAAGTCATCAGCATCCATTACCAGGCTCCTTGGTTCTATCTTGGGTGGAGAGTGGCCTTGGGCACTAATCATATGTGTATATGGTCAGTCATTCTCTAGGGCATTGTCCTGCATGATAGGGCAATGTCACTGTCCCTTGCCTCTGCCATTCATATGCGGCCTTTACACCTTTAAAGGAAAGCTCGTATGTTGCTATAAGACAGGATTTATTTAAGCCATTTAATGCGAACTGAAAACACCTTTTGTAATTACAAAACTGCGATTGAAAAAAGCTACATCTAGTTTCACATCTAAGAATAGATATTGAATAAGGATTATACCAGCAATTTTGTCTTTGAAAAATCACAAACGTAATTATTTCTAAATATGTCTGAATGTTATTTATGAAATGTGACGACATTTCACGGGCCATAGTCTGAGGAAGACTTGATTAGATTTTGGGGCGAATCCAGATCTGAATGGTGTTTTCCTTTTCTTCATCACGATATATTTCTAGACACTATTATGGATATCAATATTCTGGGAATCTGTGGGATATATCATCTTGAGGGTTCAGGAGCTGATTTCACACTAAGGCAATTTACTTCTTTGCATATTATTAATGAAGAAATTGTTGTATCAATAGTGAACAGTTGCAAAAAAAAAAAAAAAAAAAAAAATAGCCTCTATACCTTGGTCTTCCACTGGCTGGGGTTAGAGTTCTCTTCCTTGAGGGTGCAATCAAACACACACATTCTATCTTATTTCTCTTCCTCCTTTTTTTATTTATATGAAAGTCCTATTTTAATGTTGTTACTGTTCTTATACTTTATTTCAACAGTACATTATTTATCTATTGAGTTTTTTTATTTCCTTATTCCCTTTCCTTACTGGGCTATTTTTCCCTGCTGGGTCCTTTGGGCTTATAGCATCCTGCTTATCTAACTAGGATTATAGCTTAGTTAGTAATAATAATAATGGTAATAATAATAGTACTACACTGGATCCCCTTCTGGTGACTGTTCATTTTTACTTTCCCGACATATACACCTAATTTTCTGGCCTGTTCTTTACACATTCTTCCTTCTCTTCATTCACCCACAGACACTAAGATAACCGAAAAATTCTTCATCACTGAAGAGGGTTAACTACTTCATTATAATTGTTTACTGGCTACTTTCCATTTGGTGAGGGTAGAAGAGAGACTATAGCTATGTTAAGCAGCTCTTTTAGGAGAAAGATACTCCAAAATCAAACGATTGTTCTTTAGTCTTGGGTAGTGCCATATCCTCTGTACAATGGTCTTCAATTTTCTTGGGGTAGAGTTCTCTTGCTTGAGGGTACAGTCAGGCGTTTTATTCTCTCTGTTTCCTTTTTTCCTTTCTTTTTTTTGGCTATATTCCCTGTTGGAACCCTTGGGCTTATAGCATTCAGCTTTTCGAAATAGAGCCGTAGCTTAGATAGTAGAAATAATATGGTTTGGAATGAATCTGGGAGTATATATATGCAGACTCATCATATCTCTGTATGTTTATGGTGATACTCTGGGTCATTTTATTATCCTCTCAAATAAAAAAAGTAGGAATAGACCCAAGTTAGGATCAGATTTAGATTGAAGTTGCTCCTTAGGAGAGACGGACACTACATCCTCTCTCTCTCTCTCTCTCTCTCTCTCTCTCTCTCTCTCTCTCTCTCTCTCTCTCTCTCTCCTTCCTTCAGACTACATTCTATTTGCAAAGCGACGCCCATACACACAGATCGAGGTTGTATTCCAGGGATTCCTATTTTTGGGAATCATCTTGAGCCGAGCTGGCTGAAAAAAAAGTCGATCTCCATGATGGAATCGGAAGGACGAGTTTAGTTTTTTATCTTTAATTTCCAATTTGCTTTATTGCTGTTCTAGTGACTTTCTGGTTGTTTTCTTTTTTGTCTTTAAGGTCCTCCTCTGTCTATATTTGTACGTGATTTTATTTAGGATGCGAATATGTACACACGCATACACACGCAAACATATATATATATATATATATATATATATATATATATATATATATATATATATATATATATATATATATAAACAAGAAAAACCACACATGTTTCTTTTACACGCCAGGACAAAGGTCTCAGGAATATCCATAGTCATGTCTAGGGTTTGACCATTATCGTCACCACGGTGGCCAACGTGGATTGGTGGTGGTGGGAGACTTTAGTCTGAACGTTAACAGCAAACCAACTTAGTATGGGTGGCTCTGACCAGTACAACTTTGTTAATCCTGTTGATACACAAAGCCTTTCACCACGCTAAGGTATTCCCAACCCGTAAAGTGATATATATTGCATATATAAAATATTTATATGTATATATATATATATATATATATATATATATATATATATATATATATATATATATATTATATATATATATATATATATAATATATATATATATATATATATAATCTTTATTAAAACCCTAGTTGGAAAAGCAGGGTGCTTGAAGTCCAATGGCCCCAACAGGGAAAATAGTCCAGTGAGGAAAGGAAACAATGAAAAATAAAATATTTTAAGAAGAGTAATAACATTAAAATAAATATTTTCTATATAATCGATAAAATCTTTAACAAAACAAGGGGAAGAGAAACTAGATAGAATAGTGTACCCGAGTGTACCTCTAATCCAAGACAGTGGAGGGCCATAGTACAGAGGCTATGGCACTACCTAGAAGAGCTGCTTACCATAGCAAAAGAGTCTCTTCTACCCTTAACAAGAGGAATGTGGCCACTGAATAATTACAATTGTAGTAGCTAACCCCTTAGGTGAAGAAGAATTGTTTGGTAATCTCAGTGATGTCAGGTGCATGAGGATAGAGGAAAATCTGTAAAGAATAGGCCAGATTTTTC
>NC_090749.1:73337266-73349766 GCF_036898095.1 Palaemon carinicauda
CCTAGGGGGGCGCGCCCCCCAGTTTAAGAATGACTGTGATAAGAAATACCTTAACGTGGTGAAGAGGGTTGTATATCACCATGATCAGCAAAGATATATTTGTCAGGGCCACCCATACTAGGTTGGTTTGTTGAGAGTGATAACATGGAAATCTCACACCATGATCATTCCTCAGAGATCAGCGTGGTGATGTAAACTGGTCAAACCAAAGCCATGAATGAGGACATGTCTCAGGTTTTTGTCTTGCAATTATTATTATTATTATTATTATTATTATTATTATTATTATTATTATTTGAAAATATTTATTAACTTCCCAGAACTTTATGAAAGACAACTGACGAACTGACAGTCAGTCAGTCAGCCAGCCAAGTAAAAAGGAGAAACTAAAAAAAACTGCCATCGACAGAAGTCGTATTCCGGAAATGTCAGCTGCTTTGGTCATTCCAAGGAATTTATAAGCCTGTATTCCCACATTCCCACGATTCCGTCATAAATTGGAATTAAGTGCTACTGTGGGAATACTGTGGAAATACCAGTTTTTACTTTTTCTCTTCTTCTGAGAAACAGTTCCTGAAATATTGCTACTTACGGCAAAGTGTGTTTGACCGCTAGTTCCTTTGGGGTGGGGGGTGGGGGTGCCTGGAATGGGGGATTAAAATTGGGAATCTGGTTATTGTTATTGAAACATGGATTTGCAGTCTCGCTTTTATATGTGTATTTGAGGTATACTTTTATGGACACTTCTCGTGTTATAGTATGTATGTATATTTATGTATATAGCCTATATACATTTGTATTATATTTACCTTTATAATATGCATTTATGAGTATATATATATATATATATATATATATATATATATATATATATATATATATATATATATATATATATGTTTGTGTGTGTATATATGTATATATATGTAAACACACACACACACACATATATATATATATATATATATATATATATATATATATATATATATATATATATATTATGTATATATGCGTTTGTCTATTTATATATAGAATTAACATTTTCCCTTTTTATATCAGTTAAGTGTTGTCCACCTGTTGACTGCTGTGTTCCTGTTATTCAAGGTAAATCTGTCGTTATTCTGAGAAGCCTCAAGATTGTTAAATTAACCTAAAAAAATAGTATAATTAGTGTAATTAGCATAATTAACATAGTGAAACCAACAATTCTCTTTTTCTCTAGTTAAGTAGTTGATATTAATCCTTTTATGTAATATCTTATCATGTTATATCGGTTAATCTTTTTATATTCTATCAAATTACTTTTCTAAAACTTAAATACGTTTCTATTGGAATCGATTTATATAACATGTAACGGACTTTTTTATTCAAATTGTGTGATTTATTTCATAATTTTTGAGTAATAGATTGCAAAGAGATGTTGATGGGCACCAAAGTGAGTATGATAATGTGATATCTGGTGTTCCATAGTGTTGTGTTCTTAGCCCATTACTTTTCATACCATATACACGTGACATATGGTTTGGCCCAGAAAAAAAGTTCTTTGCTTATGCGGATGATGCTACTCTCTTTGCATCAATTTCATTTTTAGAATGTAGATTTAGCGTTGCTGATTCCCTTAAAAAAGATATATCTAAAATTAGTGCACGTTGCAAATTATGGGTTTATGAAGTTGCATCCTAAGAAAACTCATAGTATGATTGTAAGTAGGTCGAGGACAATGGCTCCTCAACATCCGGATCTCAGCATTGATAATGTTTCTTTAACTCTTTATGACTCAAAAATTTTAGGTTTGATTTTTTATAGCCATTTTACTTTTGAGAAAAAAATTTTGTCTCTTCCATCTTTAATTTCACATAAAATTGTCTTATTGAAAAGTCATTTTAGATTACCGTTGGTCAATCAACAAGAATTTGAAGAAGTGTTTTGATTCTTTCATTCTACTTTGTTTCGATTATTTTCTCCTGTCTGGTCTTCAGATGCTGATTCTTATCTTAATTTTTTAGACAGGAACTTGCGTTCAATTAGTTCTTTATGCATGTTGCATAAGATTTTTCATAACTCTGACCATCCTTTACATTCAGATCTTTCAGATCTTACCGGACAGTTCCATCCTGTTCGTAATACTAGGCAGGCAGTTAATTCTAGTAGAGGCCTTCTCCATCATGAGGCTCAATACTAAACTGTATTTTATAAGTTTTATTCCAACTGTTACCAGATTGTGGAATTGTCTTTCTAATAAGGCAGTTGAATCGGTGAAACTTCGGAAGTTCGAACTTGCAGCGAATGTTTATATGTTGAACAGGCTGACTTAAGTCTCTTTTTATAGCTATTATAGGACATATCTATTTTATCGTTGTCACTGAGCTTAAATTATTTTTTATTAATAATTCATTATTTATCTTCTATTTTATTTACTCCCTAATTTCCTTTCCTCACTAGGCTATTTTACCTTGTTAGAGCCCTTGGGCTTATAGCATCCTGCTTTTCAAACTAGGGTTGTAGCTTAACTACTACTACTACTACTACTACTATTATTACTTGCTAAGCTACAACCCTTGTTGGAAAAGCAGGATGCTATTAGCCCAATGGGTCCAACAGGGACAATAGCCCAGTGAGGAAAAGAAACAAGGAAAAACTACGAGAAGTTTAAGAACAATAACAACATTAGAATAAATATTTCATATATAATCTACGAAAGCTTAAAAATAACGAGAGGAATAGAATAGTATGCCCGAGTGTACCCTCAAGTAAGAGGGTACTACTACTACTACTACTAATATTAATAATAATAGCAATAGTAATAGTGTTAGTAATGACTCACTTCAAATCTAGAAAGTCACACTCCTCTAAAAAGAGTAACAATAAAACCTAACTTAATGATATAAGCGTTTCTATTATTGTATGAAGGTTCGCCGGAAAAAAAAAAAATATTTACCACCATTTCTCACTTATTGTTTTTTTCTACTGATCTATATCTATTCCGGCTATAATTTACCCTTTTATTGGGAGGGCTATTTGTTAGGTTTTTTCAGAACCCAAAGAATATATGTAATTTTGTTATTGTTTTTTTTTTTTTTTTTTGCGATGATATTTTCTTTTCTACTAAACGATTTTGTTCGTGAAAGACCAAGTATGATAATGGCTGGTTGATATGGGGGCATGATTAAGTGGTTTTTGTGTATCTCTCTCTCTCTCTCTCTCTCTCTCTCTCTCTCTCTCTCTCTCTCTCTCTCTCTCTCTCTCTCTCTCTCTCTCTCTCGCTCTCTCTCTTTATATATATATATATATATATATATATATATATATATATATATATATATATATATATATATATATATATATATATATATATATATGTCTCTTTCTTTATATATATACATATATATATATATATATATATATATATATATATATATATATATATATATATGTCATTGTGCGTGTATTTCTCTCTCTCTCTCTGTATATATATATATATATATATATATATATATATATATATATATATATATATATATATATATATATATAAATTATCTCTTAGGAATATAGTAATTAAGTAGTTTTATCTCTCTCTCTCTCTCTCTCTCTCTCTCTCTCTCTCTCTCTCTCTCTCTCTCTGTTTCCCCCGTAACAATAGAGTACCTCAAACTATTGCAAATAAACCCTAGCCATAGATTAACCCGACCACCTATCAGATAGTCCACTATCACGCTGGCCACACTTGAAGAACGACTCTAGAAATCATCGTACATCAAGTGTACGACGAGTATATCACTCGAGACAGGTAAGTGCAAGGTATATAGAATAAGGGAGAGAGGTAGAGTCACTTTAGTCGCGGGGGTAGTTGTGGGGTATTTCCGTGACGCTCCTGGAGGTCAGGGTGGGAGCGGTCAAGGCAACAACTGAACTTAAGAACCTTTGGTCTAAGGGATTAGGCCTGTCTGTAAGTGTGTGTGATGTCCTTCTCACTCTGTTATCTTATAGGCTATACCTTTGGTGTTCTTTTGAATTCATATAGGCCACTGTAATGCACATACAAAATCGTGGATTGGTAATTTTGGATCTCTAATATATAATAGAAACAGTACACTCATCAAATGAAAATACACATAAACGACTATATTCCTTGCCCTTTTCATTTAGTATTTCAAAAACTGTGTGCAAGATCCCCGGTTCAACAATGATTTTTGATGCCCAACGCCTTAGGGTACTTTCTGAGGGAAGAGGAATCTTGCACTGATCACGTAAGTACCGATAACCTTTGGGACTGAAGTTTTTCAATGTTATTGCACAACTAATGTCACCATCTGCCCAACGTTTCACATTTCTTCCACTCATAATGTTTTGCACCTGTGAAGGAGAAATCTTTTTTTCTAAAAACGCTCTGCAACATGATGCTTCATTTCTCATAATCTCTAAATCCTCCAACAAACGTAACCTTTCTTTATCCCACTGCTCTTTCTTTGTAAGGAGATCATTTCTTTCTTGAGTAACGCTGTTCAATTGACTCTGCAACTCTTCTAGTGTTGCTGTATGAACCCTTTCTTCACTTGAGGATAGTCTTCTCCACAGGAAACATTGTTGTAATCATGAAGCTCATTTTCACAACCTGATAACATTTCTGCAATTAAGCGTTTCCGATTTTTCTCTTTTATCCTTTTCATTCGAGATGTACCACACTATCATCTGAAATGTAAAAAGAAATTTTTTTTTTAATATCTCTTTCTCTTACACACACACACACACACACACACACACACACATATATATATATATATATATATATATATATATATATATATATGTATATATATATATATATATGCATGCATCAGTCGTCATAAGACTTTGTATTAATATGATCGTGACTGAGGTATGGAATATGCCAAGTTTTCCCTTTATAATCTCTTTCTATTTACTCTATATGTACACCCAAACCACCATATATAAACACAGATAACAGCTGTTATGAGTGTAAATAGTGTGACTAATTACAAAAAAACAAAAGTAAATATGTTTTTCAAGTAATACTGAAAAATTGAAAAAGAAAGATACCAACCTTGTGAATGAGGCATGTGAAGTGTTGGGATTGCATTGCTCTTCAGACGTCGGTATTTCATTGCTGGGACTCGTGATCCAAGAAGTTCCTGTTGCAGGTCTCTCTTATATGCATTTTCTTCAAAATGTTTATTGCATATGCTATGAGTAGTAGGGTTAAAGTTGTCCTTTCTCTTACAACGATGAACCCATTTCCTTTTTGTTTCCTCATCACGAGGGAATCGGAAAAAGGATACCTCCTTTTCTTTCTACTATTTGAATAACAACCAAATACGGCGCAGTTGTTTGGCATTATTCAAATAATAATCTAAATTATATAAATAATCAAAACTATGGTTTTATTCGAAGAATGTCAAACTAAATCACTGCAGAGATGTCTGAAGTGACCCGTGTTTGACATTTGAATGAAACGGTAGCTGGATGACTTCTCGCCCTGACATGACCTCCAGGTTACGCGGATCTTGGGGGGATAAGCCGCAACCCCCCACAAATCACTCTACCTGGTCACTCTATATACCCGCGATCCGGTCGTGGTCATTAGCACACCCCAGGTGCCATCCTTCACTACCTGGGTGGGCCTGTGTCCATGTTCTCTCGTGTCTGCAGCCCATCAGTCAGCCAAGTGGATTCCTAAGGGCCAGATCTCCATAGCAACACGGTGGAGTTTCGACCAAAACAGCCCGTTTTGGTGTTCTTATCGGGAGCCCTTCTACCTTCACTCCTACACGTATGCTATTAAGTTGGAGGGTTCTACCCCCACCCTTTCCCCCTACCTCTTAGCTGGGAGGGGGTTGAGAAGGGCCAGCTGATTTCCTAGGGCGATTGTTTGCCTTTATAGATTAACCATAATCTTCCTCCCCTCATTTTTATTATTATTATTTTTTCTTTTTTTGCTCTTGGGATATTTGGTATTATTCTATCTTATACTTTTATCGGTTTCATGTTTGATATTTAAAAATTCTAACCATTTTTAGGTTTTATATATTACTTAATTATGATTTGTGCTGGTTTTTGAAATGTCCAAATACTTTATTTTTCTTTCGATATATATCACTGGAAGTTTTTATATATTTCTTATGTTTGTTCTCTTGTTCTCTTTTCTAAGATAATACTTAGGTTAATGATCACTTTTTTGAGAATATTTTTTATGTTCTCTTTCCAAAATAAATTTCATCTTCCATGTACATTAAGCTGTTATAATTTGAGAACTTATATTTCCATTCTATATTCTGAGAAAACTCCTCAACACATTCTATATTTCGAGAACCTCTACCTGCACGTTTCCTTCTCTGAAAACTGTTATTGTATGTTCTTTTGTCTGAGAACACTTGCACACATATGTCCTTTTTTCTGAGATTATTCACTAGAGATTTCTGAGAATACTAACCTGAGTGACCTCTTTGTATATATATATATATATATATATATATATATATATATATATATATATATATATATATATATATATGTATATATATATATATATATATATATATAGATATATATATATATATATATATATTTATATATATATGTATATATATAAATATATATATATATATATATATATATATATATATATATATATATATATATATATATATATATATATATATATATATATATATATATATATATATATATATATATAGATATATATATGTGTGTGTGTGTGTACATATATATATATATATATATATATATATGTATATATATATATATATATACATATATACTGTATATATCTATATGTATGTATGTATGTATAAATAATTTTGTTATTTATTAATTAATTCATTATTTTTTCTGTTACGCTGAGCGACATTGCCAAACGTATGACTACTCTCTTTCTCCATTCCTAGTGTAGGGTGGAGAGGAAGTAGTCATCCTGGTAAGGGGGTTATACCGCGAGAGGTCCACTCTGAAACCACAATCTCCCAAAAATTGCCCAAGCTGCCGTGTTGTAGTTAGGAAAAGGGGAGAGGCAAGAAGGGTTGAATCTGTGCGTGTATGTATGCATTTCCATATAAATATTTAGTTGTCATTTTTGATGGGGTGTGTACTCTAGTAATGACTGTAATATCTTCTTGTTTGATTCTAGTTTACCTGTCTGTTGTGTATTCTCGAGACAATTGTAATACCCGGAACTTGAAAATATTTATACAGACTATCGGTGTAAATCATGAGCTTTAAATAATTTTATTAATTTATTTTTTCAATCCTTTTAATCCCTCCTTATTTT
This sequence comes from Palaemon carinicauda, assembly GCF_036898095.1. Lineage (NCBI taxonomy): Eukaryota > Metazoa > Arthropoda > Malacostraca > Decapoda > Palaemonidae > Palaemon > Palaemon carinicauda. Next base: position 73,344,576 of record NC_090749.1, read on the forward strand.
GCATTTAGGTATTATTGTATGAAAATTTTGTGATTGGTTTTAAAAGTTAAAATGAAACCAAATGTAAGAGTACAGATATGGTTGATTAATTTGCCTTATACAGCGCTGAATGTTTGATACCCTAGTGCTTGGCATAAATATTGAATTCAATTCAATTCCATTCTTGAGAGCACTTGATTTCAATTCGTGTTCACACCTGTATAATATTTAAGAACACTTACACCCCTTCTATGTTCTTAAGGTACTTTCTCTTGTATACTTTCTAAGAAACCTCCTTTCTCCAAATTAGTATATTACCTGTTAGTTACTCTTGATTAGGCGTGTTAAGATTATGAAGGTTTGTCCTGTTACTGCTATAATGTCGTGAAGAAGTGAGAGTAGAATTATTATTATTATTATTATTATTATTGTTGTTGTTGTTGTTGTTGTTGTTGTTGTTATTTTTACTATTACTAGTGTACATGACCCGTGAAAATTATAGCTAAATATTTAGAGAGATATTCATACGTGCGCACCCCCCTCTCACCAGGGTATGACTACGACATCTCCCTCTGGGATGGGGAGATCTGAGTGTAACCGATATATATATATATATATATATATATATATATATATATATATATATATATATATATATATATATATATATATATATATATATGTAGCCAGATACTTGCTCTTTTATACATTGGGAAATTATTGATATTACAATTTTATTATTATTATTATTATTATTATTATTATTATTATTATTATTATTATTATTATTATTATTATTATTATTGTTGTTGTTGTTTACAGAAGCCTTCTGACAGGGAAGAGGAATCTTGAACTTGGGAAAACTATTTCCCCAGTTCAACCTTAAACTTCTCTTAATACGTTATTTTATTTTTTTTTCACATTTACTCAAGTATACATCTAACTATATAAGTTTTCTTCCACCATGCTGTCCAAACTCTATTATTAATATTTCTTTTAATCGCTTATTTTGTGTTTATTTTTGAATTTTCCTTTTTACATGGGGTCGATATTTTCATATTCGTAATAATTCACTGCTTAAATGAATGGGAGAAGGGATCACTGTTAGCAAGGTATTAATATTCAAAACTATATTTGAGGATATTAGATGACCCCAGACATCTCAAAAATGGATAGGACCTTTATGGTGGGACCATTTTCAAGGGTTGGGTCATCCTAAGGAGTAGGACTCTTACTTGAGGCTTCCGGTCGAAAGTCCATCATTAAAGATGCATGGAGGATGATTCTATATTTTTATGGTTATACTCCTAACAGGTGAGTTTGGCTTACACCTAGGCCTCTGCATCCGTTTAGGTGATGTCCCACGGGTGTGGATTGGACCATCTGGGAAGTATCCTCTTATAGTGCCGATGGTGGGGAATGTTAATTCCATTTAAAAAAAAAAAAATGAATATAAAATATATGAATCCTTCAGTTGGATATTTAATTCTTCATCCCTTGGATATACTGACTTTTTTCCAGCACTGTTGATGAGCTATATTGCTATGAGTAACTAAAATTCTATTGACGACGTAAACACTAAACATTACTTGTCCTCAAGCACGTACAGCATGTCTCCAGTGTTATCACTCTAGACCCTAGACGTCAGTGGGATAACTGTATTTAGGGGTAGAAATGAGAATATCAAAGTATTTGTGTAGGAGTTTCCCACAATATAAATCATGAAATACCTTTTGGGAAAATCGAAAGATGAAATTGAAGATATCGAGTAAAATACTAGATTTTGAAAATTACATTTCTTTTGCTGACCCTTCCAAGACTGAAATAGCCTTCATAAATGTTAGGAAGGATGAAGTCCCTGACCTGTATACCCATACTAAGCTTTCTAACAGTCAAAGCACTAGATAGGCAGACCTCCGCCACGGCTGTTTATTTATCGAAACCAGCTTGTCTTTCACGGTCAGATTAGACCGTAGGCGTATTTGAAGTGTTTGTGATAACCATGTGCAAACTTGGGTTTAAGATTAGGGTTAATTTGTTCCACCTTTTGCTCGACCTTGACCTTTGACCTAGGACTTTCAAAATTGAATCACTTCCACGTCTCAACATAACAAGTAATCCCTGAAAGTCTCACTACTCTGAGTAAAATTGGGGCCAGGAAGTTATTCACAAACAGACAAATAGGGTCGAAAACATAACCTCCTTTGAACTTCATTGGCGGAATTAATAATGCTTTGCCGAGTTGAAATCCAACTCCATTAAGGTGTATAATCCATACATATTTCATTGGAATATTAATAGTCGTAAAACTCATTTGCATCAAGGGGAAATTCAAAGACTATTGAAAAACTATAACCCTATTCAATAAGCCTGTAGCGTACTAACGATGCTGTTCATTCAATAGGAAATTACACTCTAGTTGTGGAATGCTCTTCCTAATCGAGTAGTTGAATCGGCAGAACTTCAAAAGTCTTTTAGATGACTTGGTAGCAGGTTATTTTAGTTTTATGGTCTTAGTCTAAAGGTATTAATTTATTGTTATTAAACTTTGTTCATTTTCTTGGTGTTTGACTGTTGCCTTCCCATTTTCTGTACTTGCTTATTTACCGCCAACTATCTCATTTGATATCCAACAAAGAATCTGGGTCACGGCCTACCCATATCAGGTCTTGACACCCTACCCTTGGTACAGGGAGACACCTAGTAGTTAGACTTCTGATTGGAATATATATATATATATATATATATATATATATATATATATATATATATATATATAAATATATATATATATATATATATATATATATATATATATATATATATATATATATATATATATATATATATCCAGACTTTCTCTCTGTTATATAGGGGAAATAGGCTGAATATGAGTTCTTCTTTGTCCTATTTCTTTTTTTTACGAGATTATTATTGCTATTATTATTCTTGAATATGAAATAATGACGAAATGGGGAGATGAATGTAGAAACACCAATAAATGAACAATTGAATATAGTGATTCATAAATATCACTTATTCGAAGTAGGCTGGCAAGATTAAGTCCTGGGATAATGGGGTTTCCAAAAAGAATTCATATTTTTAATGTTGAAGTCTGATTTTGTTCTTAATAAAAGAGAATTGTGTAAATGGAGGATTTGGTTAAATACTGCGAGTGCCTGAAATATGAGGTACACTTTTGCTTCAATGAATGGCTAGGGAATTTGTCCATTGATAAATGTACCAAACGTACAATGATTTTTGGTCTAGTCTAAGGCGATCAAGTCCCTTTCAAATAATTATAAGTAACATCTATGTATGATGTAGAAATTTAATTGAAGTGAGCAATATGTAATATCTTATACGTATTATTTCTTTTGTTTGATAAGGAAATTTTACTTTCATCATGTTTTGGATAACAGATATTTTATACATTTATGACAGACAAAATCTGATAAACAGTTTAGGCTAATAATAGGCTCTGGGCTATACGAAACCAGGTGCTTCTGTTAATAAATAACAAATATTTAAATATCGCTCACGAACGGCAGAGGCAAGGGGCAGTGACAAGCTCTAGAGACTGACCATATAGGCTATACATACAGTATGATCAGCACCAAAGACCCCTCTCAATCCAAGCTAGGACCAGAGACGGCCAGGCAATGGCTGTCAATGACTCGGCAGGTGCCCCATCCTTAGCTCATTAGGATGGTGAGGTTTCAGACATTACAAGAAACTATCGAGCTTGAGCGGGGCTTGAACCCCAGTCCGGCAGAACTCTAGGGAGGGACGTTTCCAATAGTTCAACTTTAATGTCCTGTTTCTGGTAATTTCTCTCTTTATGTATTTACAGTAGGAGTTACACATGCATGAAATTTTGTCTTTTAAATCTCATAGCAAAACTTATTGATATTCTGACAGTAAACAAAAACAATCATCCAGATGATGTAGAAAATTGAGAAAAATGCTTTTTGAGAAAAATGCTTTTCATCGACCAGGACTATCTTGCAACTTGCACCATCTGGTGTGGTGTCCATCCCAACTTTTGGCTGGCTTGCTAAGGAGGTGGATCAGGTATAGCAGGATTGTACCACTTGGAGCAAAAAGGGCTCTTGGTGTTAGAGTGAGTTCATGCTTCCCAAATGGCCCTTTTCTGGTTGATATCTCGGCTTGTTCTGGACAGAACAGTCAGTCTGTTATATAAGGCTTTGGTCTACTTTAGATTCACAGACTTGTCTCAGTTTTGAATATTTTTTATTTGCAGATATGAACATGTTGGTGTCCTCTATTGATTTTTTTTAACATGTAGTCACCATGCAGCTTTTGAGCAGTCGCATAAAATTATTAGAATTATTATGGATATGAAAGTTAATAAAATTATGGTTATATTCGAAATTATTGTTCAAAATATTATTATTATTATTATTATCATTATTATTATTATTATTATTATTATTATTATTATTATTATTATTATTATTATTATTATTATTATCATTATTATTATTATCATCATGAGAAATATTAAAATGATCTGCATTCAAGATCGCTGGTACATACTAATCAAGGACGTAGGTATGATTGATGATAATTTGCAACTTGTCATCTTCAGCAGCAGAAGGGTTTACATATTTGCACGCTGTAGCAAGGTTTTTATGCTGCCTGTTCGGCTTCCAGTAGGGCTGGCTTCTCACCGTCCAAGGAAAACGTGCTTTGTCCAGCATGTTTTGTGGTATCAAACATCAGTTGAATGCACATTCCCTGATGGAATGCATGTGTTTAGTCTTGTTCTCAATGTGTCATTATTGGAGACTACCCTTTGTCGGCTATGCATTGGTCACACTCGGATGACACATGAATTGCTGCTGGCTGGCCAACATCAGCCATATAGTAACGACTGTTTGATACCCTTGACAGTTAGGCATTTGTTGACTGAATGCCCCACATATAGTGCAGAAAGAAACAGATATCTGTTTGAGGCTCGAGGAAGGATGGCAGATTCATCTTGCCAAAATCTTTGGACATGATGTGTCGTACAATGCTTGAGGTATTTTAAATCTTTGGACATGATGTGTCGTACAATGCTTGAGGTATTTTTAGATTTATTTCAGAAGCAGGTCTTCTGAAAGGTACCTTACTCTTATAACATATTTGTGTTTATGATTTTAATCATTGAATATTGTTTTTATTCATTATTTATGATAAACGATAT
>NC_090749.1:73357266-73367266 GCF_036898095.1 Palaemon carinicauda
ATTAAACTCTAAGACAGCGGTTAAACTCTAAGAATTAGAGAAAAATCTTCAACACTTCAAAATAATAGCTGTAAAACCAGAGAGATATCTTCAAGACTTCAACATAAAAGCTGTAAAACCAGAGAAAGATCTTCAAGACTTCAAAATAAAAGCTGTAAAACCTGAGAAAGATCTTCAAGAACTCAACATTATCTACAAGAATCTACAATTTTGACTAAGTCCAACGGAAAAGCTAACATCAACATATGTTAGCATACAACCTGAATCTTCAATCAACATCCTAGGAAACCCAAGGACTGGCGTTCAACAATTGCAAGACATATCCAGGAAGAACTACATTCAACAAGAAACTAGAACGAGACATCGCTAACAAAACATCAAGAGAGAGAGAGAGAGAGAGAGGACGTGTCGACTTCATATATAAGCTAAGTACAGATATTTTGTATTCATTCCAGTCTGGGCAGTGAAGTGTAGTTATCACAAGTCGTTAGTCGATTATTACTGGGGTGAGTGAATTCCTAAACTTTGTTATAAGAAACTCCGAATTCTCATTTAGAATTTTTCTTTCTTTGTGCTAATTCCTTTTTCTTTCAGAAACTCTTGGGGAAATGTTTTGGGATTAGTAACATTGTTGGGGGAATTTTATTATACATATGCGTTTACGCAGTGGGCGTCTGTACTCATATAGATATTTTGATAGAATTGAAAGGGGTCAAAGAGATAGGAAAAAAAAAAATACAGCAGTCATGGTTCCTCCTGTCAGCCCTACCCCTGGACCTAGTGGTGTAGGCCAGGCTAATCCTCCTCCAATTGTGACGCTTGTAAATGCCAGGTCAGCAATCCTTCCTTTTCAAGGTCGGGTCAACGGGTTCTTGCCACAAAATGTGGAGTCATGGATTTCATCCGTTGATGCCCATTTAAATGCCAAACAAATCGTAGATCCTTTTGTACAATTACAAGAAGCTAAAAATTTTATAGATTTTTCTAAGGGGGATGCGAGTGCGTATTTAAGAGGTGTTTCATTTCAGGAAGCAGTTACTTGGGATGATTTCAAAGTTAGGTTACGCGCGATCTATGGGGGTGAGGAAGCCTTGGATGTAGTGTTAACGTTACGAAATACACTTAATCAAGCCACTATGAATCGGCTTAATGTTATTGAGAGAGCAGCTCTCATAGCTGATAGGCTTAACGAATATCAGGACATTTTAGGTAATTCCACTTGGGTTACTAACGATAACATCTCCGTGAAAGATTTTTTACGATTAATGTATTTAACTTGCATGACACTTATGTTGCCTGAAGCTTTAGTGCGGTGCTTTGATAAGAAGTTAATGCCTGCAAGTACGGAATTGGATGTCTATAAAAAGATAAAGAAACACATGTCCAAGTGTCCAGATCTCGATCCCGTGTTAACTCAAGTTTTTGCTAAGAATGAAACAAAACCACAAACAGTGAACGTAATTAACAGTCCAGTAGCGGGAGTGACGTGTTACAACTGCAAACGTCAAGGTCACATAAGCGCAGACTGTAGAACGAAATTTTGCTCAGTTCACAACACAGCATCGCATTCTTATAGTCAATGTTACGCGCGTAAGACACAACAATATCCTAGAAATACATGGTCAATTCCACAGTCAGTTCCATATGGAAATAAAAAGAAAAATCCTCATTTTAACAATAAGAAGAAACAACAAAATGTCAATGCTGTTCAGAGTCCGAAACAAACAAACACTTCTTCAAATATCGCTGAGCCTGGGCCGTCAAACCAGACCTCGCAAGGTCAGTCTAATTTTCAGAATGTGCAGAGCAAAGCAAATACCACATAGTTAACTCCAGTGGGGAAGAGAGTGATGTTGGGTCAAGGTCATTTATGTCAACATCAATAGTATTGAATAATCAATTTAATGTTTTATCAGATAATTGTGAGACAATAGATTTTCCTATGAAACACATGGCCAAATTAAGTAAAAACAGTGCATGCTCCCGTAGATTTGCAACGAATTCATACAATAATAAGCCAAAATGAGTTACGGCCAACCTTATATGCTGTAAATTTAGAACACAAATCCTTTACGTTATTTTTTGACTCTGGTAGTCCACGTAATATTATGGATTTGAAGACGCATCATTTGTTGTTTTCGAACTTTCCGATTGAAAAATCAGGAATTAGACTTTCAGGTATAGGAAATAATGAATTAAACGTTATAGGCATAACTCATATTCAGTTCAGAGTCGGTAATCGCACGTTTGCCGATACATTTGTTGTTGTAAAAAACATTAATATGTATCCAGCTGTAATTATAGGATACCCATCTATGGGAAATCAAAACATTATCTTAGCTCCTGCCAAGCACGGCGTGTATATCAAAGGGAAATTCTATAAGTCTTCTAATACCTTAAAGTCAGTTTTGGATAAAAAGGAGACGACAAATGTAACCGTAACGTACGTTGAAGAACCAATAACTTGTCTCACTAATAAAGAAATAATATACGCGACCCAGCAGAATTCTCGTTCACCCGTAATATCATCTTGCACGCAATCTATCGAACCAAACATACCTTCGAATTTAATAGTGCAAATAAAGAAAACACTACCGGGATCTGAAATATTAATCCTATCCGATACTTTGAAAACTAACGGATTGTCTGTCACACAAGCTATTTATACAGTAGGCTCACATCAGCAATGTAATATCGAAGTCTGTAATCATTTAAATAACACTTTAGTAATTCACAAAAATCAACATATCTTGGATGTAGAAGTTTATAAACATCGTATTCTTACCGTTGCTGAAATCAATCACTCTCAATCAGTTGTGGATGAATCCCTTTTGCGATCTATTAAAAATAAAATCAGTAAGGACATTCAAGACGAAGAAATTCAGCAGAAAATTTTTGAACTTTTAACTAAATATCAAGATGTCTTTTCCACTACGGATGGATCCTTAGGAAAAACAGATGTGATCGAGCATCAAATAATGTTAAAGGACAAGAAAAAAAATTATATATGTACCCTCGTACAGACTCCCTATGAAATTCCAGAATGAAATAAATGATGAAGTAAGTAAAATGTTAGAGGAAGGAGTCATTAGAAAATCAAATAGCCCTTATAATTTTCCTTTAATAGTTGTACCGAAAAAAGATCGAACATGGCGTATCTGCGTCGACTTTCGTCGTCTAAACGAGGAAACGATCCCTGATCGATTCCCAGTGCCATGTACTGACGATATTTTGTCTTTGTTAGGTCAGAATAAATATTTTACCAGTTTGGACTTACTTAAAGGCTTTCACCAGATATCATTAGAAGAAGATAGTATCCCATACACAGCCTTCAGCACAGCCAGGGGACATTATGAATTTTTACGGATGCCTTTTGGTTTACGTTGTGCTCCTATAACATTTACAAGAATGATTAACATAGTGTTTGGAGACTTGTTAGGGGATATATTGCATGCCTATATGGATGATCTTGTAATCTTTTCCAACACCTTAGAAGAACATCTACGTAAGTTAGAACTAGTACTACAGAGATTAAGACAACATAACTTAAGGGTAAAGATTAGTAAGTGTGAATTTTTCAAAACAGAATTAATATATTTGGGTTTCATGGTGTCAAGCCAAGGTCTTAAAGTAGTCCATGATAAGGTGTCGGCTATACGTAATTTTCCCATACCTACTAATGTCAAGGGAATACAGCAATTTCTGGGTTGTAGTGGATATTACAGGCGTTTTATACGCAACTATTCAATAATAGCCGCTCCTTTAACTGATCTTACGAAGAAGGGCGTAGATTTCATATGGTCTGAGCAACATCAACAGGCGTTTAATACTTTGAAAGATGAACTGTGTAGTTCTCCTATCTTAAAATTTCCTGACTTCGGTAAGGAATTCTTCATTGCAACAGACGCCTCAGACTTATGAGTAGGAGGGGTATTGCTTCAGCAATATGATAAACAGTTTTTCCCGATAGCTTTCTATTCTCGAAAATTGAGAACTTCCGAAAGTAAGTATGCAGTAATAGACAAGGAAGGACTAGCTATTGTTAATTCGCTAGTGCATTTTAAGTTCATAATTTACGGTTATCCCGTTAAGGTTCTTACTGACCATAAACCACTAACAGAGTTCTTTAAAGGCTTCAACCACAGCCCTAAACGAACTCGGTGGCATTTGATCATTCAAGATTTTGGCGCAAGAATCGGGTATTTACCTGGGAAAGCAAATATCATTGCGGATGCATTATCACGCAACCCCGTGTCATCTTGTACGGAGCCTTTAGCTGAATTAATAGATATATCAACATCCATGCCTATTGTAAAAACAATATCTGAATAAGAAGATTTAGGCTGGAGCGCTGAATTGTTACAGACTGAGCAAAGGAAAGATCAGAAAATAGAAACAATTATAAATGCTTTGAAAGGCAATCATAAAGAAAAAGAATATATAAAGTATAAGCAGCAGAATTATATAATCAAAGATAATATTCTGTGTAGGACTGTGACAAGGAAAACCCGCAATACACCACATGTAACTAACGACCAGGTAGTAGTACCAATCTCACTTATTTCCACTGTCCTGAATTGGTTGCATTCAAATCCATTACATGGACACCCTGGGTTCTCATTAATGTCACAGAAAGCCAAATCTTTGTTTTATTGGCATACAATGCTTACAGATATAAAAAGACACATAGCTAATTGTTGCACATGTCAGGAAAACAAAGGGCATACGAAAACACCTGTCAGCCTAGGAGCTTATCCTGTGCCCAATCAACCCTTTGAAAGAATACATTTAGATTTGTTAACAGGATTTTACGAGTCAGACAGAGGAAATAAGCACCTTTTAGTAATTATAGATGCTTTAACACGATATACAGAACTAATAGCGCTTAAAACTAAAACTGCGATTGAATGCGCTAGGAAGTTTTACGAGTGTTACATTTGTAAACATGGAATTCCACACATGATAATCTCAGACTCGGGTGGTGAATTTAATAATCACTTTCTTACCTCATTGTGTGAATTCCTCAACATAAAGAAGATTAATACCATGATATATCACCCAGAGTCGAATGGGCTAGTGGAAAGAGCAAATAGGAAGATATTAAATATATTGAGGGTAACACTAGGGGGATCAGACCCCAACTGGGATATTGCAATACCGGCGGCACTGAGTACTCTGAATCATTCATATCATATATCAATTAAAATGTCACCGCATGAAGCATTGTATGGTACCCCAGTTAGAACACCTTTCCATGTATTAACGCCTACAACTAATCTATCAAATCCTTTAAAAGAATGTATAAATGCAAGTATAAGTCGATATGATATCCTTCGAAAGAATTTAGAAGAATCACAAATCATAATGAAAAGGAATCATGATAAAATAGCGAAACCAACTAAAACATATACCGTGGGTGATAACATCTATATTCAAATCAATGTCAGAAAAGGGCTCAACTATAAATTAACACCTAAGTTTGAAGGCCCATTTAACATTTTGGAAACATTAACGGCCAATAGGTTTAGAATTCAAAACGTAGCCCAACCCACGGATGAGAGAATAGTACCATTGGCTCACATAAGAAATTAAAAAGAAAAGAGAGGAAAAGAAGTGAGGGAAAATTCTGTTCTGTTTTATGTGATTAAAAGTTTTCTTTTTAATACAGGAGTAATTACATATATTTTTTCTCGTTACAGGTTTCTAAGATGAATTTTTTGTTGTTGGGAGTGATATTGTTCGCTCAGACATTTTTCTCGTATGGGATGAGTTCTAAGACTAAAAATATGTATTTTAAATATGGCAATATAGTTGAAAGACAAGAAGACATTTTTATTACGTCAACCAACGTAATTGTAGAAGTGAATATGTAAGCAATTTTTTTTTCAAGAGAATGATGTCATTAGCTTAAGAACCGCCATTTCAAGGTTTTCTGCATCATTGGATGAGTTGCATAGAAGACATTTTCATTTGACTACTAAGAGTTTGCTTGGATCAACATTAAAAGTTGCAGAGATGCTATCTGATGACTTGAAAAATAAGACTGGCGAGACAGGATCTTTGGCTTATGACCTTTTGATGTGGACTGTAGGACACGAACATAAAGAAAGACGGAATCCGTTCATTTATGCTGCATTAAGCATCTTTGGGTCTGTTGCAAGTTTAGGTTTAGGAATTTCCAATCGTCTTAAAATTAGTAATCAAAATAAGAAAATTGAGTTCTTGACTCATAAAGATGAATTGATTATGTCAGAACTAAGGGATCAGTTAGCTTCAATCAATAAAATTATGGATTTGTTAAATGAACATTCAGATAATATCGTTCAAATTATGGAAGTACAGGATTTGTTGGCAACATTAACGTATTATGATTCAAAGATAGATCACATACATAACAGAATTACACATTTCATTGAGAAATCCAAGGATTATTTAGAAGCTATCACGTTAGCAACTAAAGGTGTATTGTCGCCCCATTTGTTGCCTATACGTTACTTAAAATTAGTTCTGAAGAACGGAAGGGATAAACTAGGCTATGTTCCTTTGTTAGACGAACATAGGTTAGAATTTTATTACAGCCTAATTACAGTAAACGTAGATAATAACAAGATTAGGATTACAATTCCCTTTGATTCTTCTGATGCCTGGCAATCTTACAGGATATCACCATTTCCGACTTTCATGACGAATCACTCAAATCCAGTAATATCCAGTTTGACAGGACACGTATTGATTTCCCCAGACAAGGAAACATATACGGTCATTAAAGACTTAAATCAATTAACTCACTGTTCAGACGCAATGGATAGAAAAATATGTACAGCTGACTCATTTGAATTCCGTAAAAACTTAATGGATTCATGCGAGTTAGGTATAGTGCTAGACGGTGCTCTCTCCTATACAAGTGAAAATTGTCTGGATAAGCTTTATCCCTTTGACAATAGAGTTCAATTGCAGACTGAATAATGGCTCGTGGATACGATACGACAAGGACGGCTTCAATGTATCATGCCCTGACGGATCCACATCCTTTACACATATCTTCGTCGCAGCAGATGGTTGTGTCGGGACTTCCCCGAATTCCATGGTGACTGGTCTACGGACAATCATCAGAGAACGAGCCTACTTCGCGAACTTCACGTGGACCTCTACAATGCCAGCACTTCCTCTCCCATACAACGGACATGTGGCAAAGCGGTTGATGAAACTTACCGAAAAGGACCACCTGTCACCGACTTATAAAAAAATTCTTCACCCCATGCTACTGGCTGGTTTGTGTTTCACGGTGGTGATATTTATCGCCGTGAACATCCTTGTTTGGCGTAGGTTACGGCACAGCAAGCAGCTAAAAAGGAATGAGTTGCATAGCCCTGACAATACCCCCTATTGGATCCAGTTCAAAGCTGTTTGAGTGGCCACCTCATTCGCTAAGGGAGTAATTTGTCGGGAAGATGTTTGTATGAAAAGCTGATTAGTACGCTAGTAATATGTAATTAAAGAAATTCTCTACATTTGCATTGTTAAAAATACATTTAAAACAACATTTAAAAAATAAATAAAATAAAAAAGGATATAAATAATTTTTTCTCTCGGCATCTAATAAAAATATATAAGCCGGAATGTTAAAAAAGAAAAGAGAAAAAAAAATAAAATAAAATATATAACAGAATCTATGGGCATCTAATAAAATATATCAGCCCTATATATAAATATATATATATGTACGAAACCATGGTACGTGTACGTACCAGGAATTCATGTTTGTGCACTAGAAATTAAGTATTTTGTTTCTGACAAAGGTAACAATTATTCTTTATCAAGTTACCGAATCATATGTAAGTCAGAATTTATTTTGTTTTTTGGTACCATGTAATCATTTGCTAGCAATGTACCATATATATGATCTTGGTTTTATCATGCATTTTTCTTTTTGCTTTGGTAATATCTTTTTTGTATGCATTATTGTTATTATTTTTTAATGTGCCTATTTGGACATTCGTCCTCAGTTGATTATGGCTAAAGTTAAACAAAGAATAATACGTATGTCCAGTCACACCTAATAACCATGTTTCGGCTTGTTGTTAAATTTTCGTAAAAAAAAATTGAGATAGCTGGCCGAGCTTATGTAATGATTAGAATAGTTAATATTACATGTTTAAAACAAATGACGTAATATGTCATGTTGGTTGGAAGAGCTAACCCTGGGATTTGCTGTAGTCATTCAAATTGTAAACAGGACGTATAATGCAAACCTATGCAAACCTCGGCAAATTGACATTCTTCTTAAACGTCAACACATTGTCTCATCGTGTGAAAGTTTGTGACGTCACCGGATGCAGGTGTCTTCCGATTCCGTCACGTGTCTAAAGTAAACCAAGCATACGATATCTGTGATATCGATAATTTATTCAGTTCATATCTAAACTTCACCAGAATTGGTCATCTGGACCAACACAGCTTCCTCCAGTGATGGAGATGTTTAACTCTGTTGTTTTTATATAATAAAGACTTAAAAACTATTAAGATGTATTCATGTACCATTTAAATACATCTGAAAAACAACTCATACTCAATGTGTGCTTATAACAGTAGCACGCCAATATATACAGTGACACCAATCTCTCTAAACTTATATATAGCCTATTTCTTATGCGTAATTTCAGCCGATTTAATTTCCGTATTTTACTTAACCTAGCTATTGTCTAATTTTTTATTCAATCTCTCAATTATATATATATATATATATATATATATATATATATATATATATATATATATAAATATAAATATATATATATATATATATATATATATATATATATATATATATATATATATATATATAAATATATATATATATATATATATATATACTGTACATATGTGTGTGTGTGTGTATGAATGAATTGGACGTCAGGTAGATGTAGTACCTGTTCCCTTTTCACCTTTATTGCCAAAACAATTCTTCGCCATTTAAAGGAATGGGATGTATCGTTTTGTTTGTGTAGCTGAAATAGAAGACGTTAAGGTTTCTTGTATTCGATGGATCCAATATCCTGGAAGTCACCGGGCTCTCTCTCTCTCTCTCTCTCTCTCTCTCTCTCTCTCTCTCTCTCTCTCTCTCTCTCTCTCTCTCTCTCTCTCTCTCTCTCTCTCAGTTGAAATGTGCAATATGATTGACTATTTATTTAGATTTTTTATGATAGATACAGTATACACACATACACACACACACACACACAAACACACACACACACACACACACACACACACACACATATATATATATATATATATATATATATATATATATATATATATATATATATATATATATATATATATATGGACGAACCTATAAGAGTATGTGGGACAGACAGTTAAACTTTCCTCAGGACATGTGACCGAAATTAAAAGTATGATAAGTAAAAAAAATGGGATTATGAAATGTAAAAGGTCAATTTCTCTTAAAAGAAAAAAAAAATCCAATCATATGGTCATACCAGTATAAACTTATGCATGGGAAACTTGTAGCCTTACGAGAGCCTTAAAACCTAAGCCAGTTACAAGTCAAAGAGTAATGGAAAAAATAATGATGAGAATAACAATAAAAGACAGTAGAAGAGCAACAAGGATACTGGAGTAAACTAAAGTAGATATATTCTAACAACATGTAAGAAAATGAAATGGACATGGGCAGGACATACAATGAGAAGGACAAACAATAAATGGACATAAAGAATAACAAAATATGTCCCTAGAGATATCAAATAAAGCAGGGGAAAGAAGAGAAGACACTGGATTGACGAGCTAAGAATATATGCTGTTATAGACTGGCATAGAAAGACCATATGCAGATGCAAGTTAAAGGACATTTTTGAGGCGTTGTTTTGCTGTAGACTAGTAACGAGTGATGATGATGATATATATTTATAGTCATTTATAGCATTATTATTATTATTATTATTATTATTATTACTTGTTAAGCTACAACCCTAGT
>NC_090749.1:73397340-73399840 GCF_036898095.1 Palaemon carinicauda
CAGGGTGGACATCAAAACCACTAGAAGGGAAAGCCAGACGATTGTGAAAATGGACCCAATGTCCATTCCCCCCCACCCCCACCCCCTTTAAGAAAAAAAACCCTCTATGGCATCCATTGTCCTTAACGAGAATACTCCGACTGCTTAATGAACCAGAATGGCAATGAGTCATGCAACACGAAACGGGGAATTAATGCAAAACTTCGCTCTGCTTTTGTCGCCAGCCAAATCGGTTAACTTGAATGGGACGTTGCATAGGTATGTTGTTGCTCTTGCATTAATCAGTGCCAGGGATACTACTATTGCTGCACCAGTTGAGGGAATTTAGAATCGAGTTTGTATTGCGTCGGTTAAATGGCTATAACTGTTTCCTAAGTAAAAGTTTAAGTGGCTACATATTGCATTATAGTAATTATATATATATATATATATATATATATATATATATATATATATATATATATATATATATATATATATCCATATTGACTCGAGTAATTTGAATGAATTACTATCAATTGTGTCACTGGGTGGGCCGGGAAGTCGGAGACAACTCGGTGGTAAGAGACTGATGTCTCGCCAGGTAAATCCTGAACTGCAGATTAATAGTTATGTTCCGACTTCTTTTATGGCCTCTCGTGGGATGGTTGGTATCGACCTTGCCTTTCATTCGTAGGAGGTAGAAATTTATTTCTATTTGAAAACTATGTTATGTTGATATTCATCCACATATATATATATATATATATATATATATATATATATATATATATATATATATATATATATATATATATATATATATATATTTCCTTCCTGTCAACCAGCTTAGAGGGGGAGTAGTCATACGTGGTGAGAGTTGGTACCTTGAGAGGTAAACTCTGAAACCACATTCTATCACAAATTTCCTGAACTGTCTGATTGTAGTTAGGAAAGGGAGAGGGGTAGGATTTTGTGAATCTATTTGCACATATCTATCTATGTATTTAGACGTCATTTAGTAATAAATATAAAATTGAAAACATGTAAAATTCGTATTTTATTTTCACTACTTGAAATAAAATCTTTATAATTTCCTAATTCAAACAGACTCCATTCATATCAATTAGTAAAAATAAGTATGTATAATTGAAAATGACTATCAAGTGAACTGTTAAAACGTTAAAAAAGCTTACATCTAAGCATTTACAATATATGAGCAATATATTCTTAAAAAGATCATGATGGTCGAGCTTAGGAAATTATATTGAACTATTCCCCTAATAAAGTCGTATATTTTTACTTTTTTTATCTATTTTCAATAAGTTGTGTCCATGATAGGAGGTGAATATAAAGAAAAAGAAATAAAAAGACACCAAGAATGTTATCACATTTCGTTGATCTCTGACCACACCTTTCCTCTTTACACACTAGCTTTTATCGTTTGCTGGACAGTTCCTCTTCATCCATTCTATCAATATCATTATCACTATTACTAGCTAAGCTAATACCCTAGTTGGAGAAGCAGGATGCTATAAGTCCAAGATTTGCAACAGGGAAAATAGCCCAGTGAGGAAAGGTAAGAAGATAAAATAGTGTACCTGAGTGTACCGTCATACAATAGAACTCTAACTCAAGGGAGTGGAAGACCATGGTATAGAGGCTATGGCACTACCCAAGACTCTTGAACAATGGTTTGATTTTGGAATGTCCTTCTCCTAGAAGAGATGCTTACTATAGCTAAAGAGTCTCTTCTACCCTTACCAAGAAGAAAGTAGCCACTGAATAATTACAGGGCAGCAGTTAACCCCTTGAGCAAAGTAGATTTTCTAGAAATCTCAAGTGTTGTCAAGTGTACAAGGATATAGGAGAATGTATAAAAAATCAGGTCTGACTATTCGGTTTATGTGTAGGAAAAGGAAAACTGAGCAGTAACCAGCGTGGGATAATATGGTATTTCAAAGCTCTATCTTCGCTCTACAGGTGTATACAAGGGCCTGTGGTGCCAGGACAAGATAACCGCAAAGTTAAACGTAGTTCTTTTACAGAGGAAGCATATACCAATATACCCATATTGAAGATAACTAGTAAGCAATTAAATCTACCATTTTATAGTTAATACCCTACCCAGTTTATCGACTAAAATATCTGATGATTTCTATACTGATAAATTATATTTAATGAGATCTTCCATTAAACCTTTTTCACCTGCCTGAAGCATGTCTACCGCTTTCTTTAAGCTTGGAATATTGAAATGTAAGACTCTAGTGCATTTCATTGATAAGATTTGAACATGCTTTTATACCAATATCATTTTCATTGTTCAAAATGATGATAAAAAATAAATTAATATATAAATAAATTAATAAACAAATTTGGGAGGTTAACCATGCATGGTAATGACAGTTCCAGCCGGGTAATATACAAAACCTGTGTTGAGATAAACCATGAATTACTTACTTGAATGTTAATAGAATCCAATGGGTAACTACCAAAGGGGGAGGGGAACATGAGATTAGCA
>NC_090749.1:73409840-73417340 GCF_036898095.1 Palaemon carinicauda
TTATTATTATTATTATTATTATTATTATTATTATTACTTGCTAACCTATAACCCTAGATGGAAAAGCAGGATGCTATAAGCCCAGGGGCCCCAACAGGGAAAATAGCCTAGTGAGGAAAGGAAACCAGGAAAAATAAAATATCTTCATAACAGTAACATTAAAATATATATTTCCTATATAAACTATAAAAACTTTAACAAATCAAGAAGAGAAATTAGATAGAATAGTGTACCCGAGTGTACCCTCAAGCAAGAAAACTCTAACCCAAGATAGTGGAAGACCATGGTACAGAGGCTATGGCATTACCCAAGACTAGAGAACAACGGTTTGATTTTGGATTGTCCTTCTCATAAAACCCCATAGCTAATGAGTGTCTTCTAACCTAAAAGCTAGTGTGGACCCATGAACACTGTAATGGCCAAGTGAGAACTAATTTCAAAAGAGTTTTACAGGTACCACAGACGTCGAGACTTCCATTCACAATTAATAAAGCCAATAGGAGACAAGAAGAAAGTTGTTTTATTTTTTTTTCTTCCTTCTTCGGCTTTCCCCTCACGTGTAATCATAAAGAGCATAAAACCACAATAACCTAGCTTCACGACTCTCGCTTTTTACGACCATGTATTTTGCAACGCTCGAGCATCCGTCCATCCATCGGCGAAGGAGAAATTTAGCCTGTCCTCTTTATTCTGGTATTTGAGTCTCTCTCTCTCTCTCTCTCTCTCTCTCTCTCTCTCTCTCTCTCTCTCTCTCATCATGAAATAGCCACCTGTTCAGTTTATTTTTGAGGCATATGGAGACAATCTCAAATAAAGAACATATTTCTTATAGTATAACTATATATATATATATATATATATATATATATATATATATATATATATATATATATATATATATATACATACAATTATATATATATATATATATATATATATATATATCTTAAATTTTACACATTTAAACGTGTTTTTCATATTCAAATAAGCCATATAAATTTTTGATACCTTAATGTCTGGATTCTCTTAACGACCTCGAGATCAGAGCCCCAGGAGAAATCACACAAAGACAAGAGCTTGTGACCGGCCGGGAATCGAACCCTGGTCGGCAAGCTTGTATAGACAGTGACTAAACTACTTGGCCACGAAGTGGTTTAGTCACTGTCTATATAAGCTTGCCGACCAGGGTTCGATTCCCGGCCGGTCACAAGCTCTTGTCTTTGTGTGATTTCACCTGGGGCTCTGATTCCGAGGTCGTTTAAAGAATCCAAACATTGATGTATCAAAAATTTATATGGCTTATTTGAATATATATATGTATGTATGTATATATATATATATATATATATATATATATATATATATATATATATATATATATATATATATATATCAACAAAAACTGCAAATGCAGACATTTCTAGTCCACCCTAGGACAAAGGCCTCAGACATGTCTTTATTCATGTATAAAGTTTGGGTAGTTGGTGATGGTGGGAGATTTTCGTATGATCGATCACAGTAAACCAACCAGGTACAACGTTGTTGATCATTGCGATAGGCAATGGAAAGATCATAATCAGGTAGCAATGGAAGGACATGTCTGAGGCCTTTGTCTGGCAGTAGACTAGCAATGGCTGATGATGATTGATATTGTATATATATATATATATATATATATATATATATATATATATATATATACTTATATATATATATATATATATATATATATATATATATATACATATATATACATATATATATATATATATATATATATATATATATATATATATATATATATGTATATATATATATATATATATATACACACACACATATATATATATATATATATATATATATATATATATATATATATATATATATATATATATATATATATATATGTTCAAAATACATACATAATCTCCCTACATAACAAAATTCATTCCACCAGTATATTATTCACACCTATATCTAACCAACGTAGTTTACATAGGCTATATACAGTAGAGTGAAAAAATACTCGATACAAATATCGGTACAATATAGCAACCGAAAACAAATTAAGTCCACGCGTCATATCTAAATTTAAAAAAATAAAAAGTCAGAAAGAAATATTGGACACGAATAAAAATTCCAATTTGCAAATATTAGCGCCGTGAAAAAATACTCCCATTTCAATATCTTCTTGTCAACAGCAACAGTATTTGGGATGTCAGAAAGATGTCACAGTGTGAAAGGAATAAATTTAATGCAGATATTCCAACACAAAAACTAGGTTTTGCTAAGTTGTATTCGGGTGTTTTTATTCATTTTTAGAGGGTGAACTAAAATTTTTACTGATTCACGTTTTAATGCATTTATTATTTATTACCTGTATTAAGTTACCTCGAAATTTATAAACTTATCTATCAGGTACATGCCTGTATACATAACCCGGCCCCCACACACACTATATATATATATATATATATATATATATATATATATATATATATATATATATATATATATATATATATATATATATATATATATGAGTATATGGATGTATCAGAGCGAAAAGTTCATACATTTTGCGGTGACTTCCTGAATGAGATAAAAAGAAAAATAAATGCATAAAAAATATAGATTGGTCTGAGTTTCATGTTATCCTCTAAAAGGAATAAAGACACACACACAGACACACACACACACACACACACACACACATATATATATATATATATATATATATATATATATATATATATATATATATATATATATTTATATAGTATACTGTATAAATGGCTATTGATTAATTATAATTAATTACTAACTAAAGGGAGTTTTGAACCAATTACTTCATAAGATTGTAAAATGGTAATTGCAAATATTTGAAACTGGCATTAATGTGCGTGTGTGTCTATGTGCGTCAATGCATTTATCTTTCATACTTAAATAATTAATAAAATTATTGGAGCAAACAACATGATGAATAATTTAGACCAATTTGCTTTTGCCCTGAATGACAGAACTCAGCCCCTTCAGAAGTGTTCTCAGAGTTCTTCCTCTTGACTGGCGACGGGATATTCCAATAATATTAACAGCCCTAACCCGAGAGAACATCCGAAGGTTATGTGTTAGGTGGAATATTCAATTGGTTCAGATGGTACGTTTTGGCAAAGGATAAGTTAGCGCGTATTATTAAGGCCAAACTTCCCTGTCTGGTACATCTGTCAGAACTGGCAAGGGACGTAGAGCGGGGGAGGTTACTGGCATAGTTGCCGGGTGTGGAAGGGGGTGAAGTCAGGTTTACTAGATTCAAATTTTAACTCTTTTGATTTTCATACTTTATATAAGCACTCAGAAAAAAACAAAGTTTCTACTCGCACCGAATCCCATATGACCATCATCTTTGATTTTAGTATGAAAAAAAACTTCACATCTAGGTTTGATCTTCTAAATAAAATAAGGCTGTTATTTTGACAGATACACTTGGAGAATGGAGGGATCCTCCCTTTCTGTTGAAAGTAATTATACAAGTACCTTGACACTAAAAAATAACACATGCATTTGCGGAGGCTATTGAGGGTTCAGTTCAGTTGTTACTTTACTCTTGGTAAGGATAAAAAAAAAAAAAAAAAACTTTAGCAATGGTAACCAGCTCTTCTAGGCGAAGGACACTTCAAAATCAAACCATTGTTTTACAATGCCATTTTCAAGGCAAATGAATCAAATGCTCATACTTACATATGTGTAGAAAAAAAATTTTCTATAGAAGGAGCACGTTCATCTAGTGGTCTGATTACTACAGCACAAAGTCTAACAAATGGAAGTATAGTATGCTATGCCAGTATGATGCTGAAAGGGAAAGAGTTGGTGCAGCATCCGCAGACAGACTCCTACCTGTATGTGTTGGACATTTCCAAAGAGTGGGTCAGTGTGAATGATGTCAACCATGTTGAGATTCAACGACTACTGCAAAGCTGTATGAAGAACACACTTTACTAATTAGTCTATCATCATAATTGTTTTGCAAATGTAACTAACAGAAAAAAACCTAACTGTTGAATGACAGTCCCAGGAAACACGGACAGAAAAGAGTTAGCACTGAAATGAACAAATCAGACCCATAACCATCTGGCTCTTCAACACCATTCACAAGGTTTCGTACATGTCCACTGGATAAGGAACAATGTTGCTTCTGTTAGAAAGGTGATGAGCACCTCTAGCAGGCGAGGACTGTCAACACTGGGAAATATTTCAAAGGTGTTGAATGAATAATATTTCAAAGATGTTGAATGAATGAAGATTTGAAGTTTTCTGGCATCCTGACATCGAAGGTCATTGACGCCGATATCGTTTATCACAAATAATGAATAAAAACAATATTCAATTAAAATCATAAAAGCAAATATGTTATAAAAGTAAAGTAGCTTTCAGAAGACCTTCTTCTGAAATAAATCTAAAAATACCTCTAGCATTGTAAGACACATCACGTCCCAAGATTTTGGCAAGGATGTATCTGCCATCCTTCCTCGAGCCTCAAACAGATATCTGTTTCTTTCTGCACTATATATGGGGCATTCAGTCAACAAATGCCTAAATGTCAAGGGTTTCAAACAGTCGTTACAATATGGCTGATGTTGGCCAGCCAGCAGCAATTCATGTGTCATCCGAGTGTGACCAATGCATAGCCGATAAAGGGTAGTCTCCAATAATGACACATTGATAACAAGACTAAACATATGCATTCCAACAAGGGACGTGCATTCAACTGATGTTTGATACCACAAAACATGCTGGACAAAGCACGTTTTCCTTGGACAGTGAGAAGCCAGCCCTACTGGAAGCCGAACAGGCAGCAAAGAACCCTTGCTATAGCGTGCACATATGGAAACCCTTCTGCTGCTGAAGATGACAAGTTGCAAATTATCATCAATCATACCTACGTCCTTGATTAGTATGCACCCGCGATCTTGAATGCAGATAATTTTAATATTTCTGATAATAATAATAATAATAATAATAATAATAATAATTATAATAATAATAATAATAATAATAATAATAATAATAATAATAATAATAATAATAATAATTTCGAATATAACCATAATTTTATTAACTTTCATATTAATAATAATTTTAATAATTTTATGTGACTGTTCAAAAGCTTTGTGGTGACTACATGTCAGAAAAATACATAGTGGACACCAACATGCTCATATAAGCAAGTAAAAAAAATTCAAAACTGAGACAAGTCTGTGAATCTGAAGTAGACCAAAGCCTTATATAACAGACTGACTGTTCTGTCCAGAACCAGCCAAGATATCAACCAGAAAAGGGCTATTTAGGAAGCATGAATTCACTCTAATACCAAGAACACCTTTAGCTCCAAATGGTACAATCCGGCTATACCTTGACAAATTTACATTGATCCACCTCCTTAGCAAGCCAGCCAGAAGATGGGATGGACACCACACCAGATGGTGCTAGTTGCAAGATAGTCCTGGTAGATGGAAAAGCATTTTTCTCAATTTTCTACATCATCTGGATGATTTTTTTCGTTTACTGTCAGAATATCAATAAGTTTTGCTATGATATTTATTTAAAAGACAAAATTTCATGCATGTGTAACTCCTACTGTAAATACAAAAAGAGAGAAATTACCTGCTCACCCCGTAATAAATAAACAATTTACCAGAAAAATTACATAAAAGTTGAGCTATTGGAAACGTCCCTGCCTAGTGTTCTACCAGACTGAGGTTCAAGCCCCGCTCAAGCTCGATAGTTTCTTGTAATGTCTGAAATCTCACCACCCTAATGAGCTAAGGATGGGGCGCCTGCCGAGTCATCGACAGCCATTGCCTGGCCGTCTCTGGTCCTAGCTTAGATTGAGAGGGGTCTTTGGTGCTGTTCTTACTGTTCGTATATATGGTCAGTCTCTAGGGCTCGTCACTGCCACTTGCCTCTGCCGTTCATGAGCGATATTTAAATCCTTGTTATTTATAAACAGAACCACCTGGTTTCGTATAGCTCAGTGGCTATTATTAGCCTAAACCGTTTATCAGAGTTTGTCTCTCATGAATGTAAAAAATATCTGTTATCCATAACAAAATGAAAGTGAAATTTCCTTATTAAACAAAAGAAATAATACGTGTATGACATTACATATTGCTCACTTTAATTAAATTTATATATCATACGTAGATGTTATTTCTAATCGAAAAGGACTTGATCGCCTTAGACTCGACTAAAATCCTTGTACGTTCGGTATATTTATCAATGGACAAATTCCCTAGCCATTAATTGAGGCAAAAGTGTACCTCATATTTCAGGGACTCGCAGTATTTAACCAAGTCCCCCATTTACGGAATTCCCTTTTATTGAGAACAGAATCAGACTTTAATAGTAAACATATAAATTCTTTTTTGGAACCCCATTATCCCAGGACTTAAACTTGCCAGCTTACTTCCCTCAAGTGATATTTACGGATCAATTTATTCAACTGTTCCTTTATTGGTATTTCTACATTCATCTCCACATTTCGTAAATATTTCATATATAAGAATAATAATAGTAATAATAATCTCCTATAAATCCATGATATAAAAAAAATAGGACAAAGAGGAACTCATGTTCAGCCTATCTCCCTTATATGACAGAGAGAAAGTGTCTGGCTCTATATATATATATATATATATATATATATATATATATATATATATATATATATATATATATATATATATATATATATATACATATTCCCTGTACCAAGGGTAGAGAGTAAGGGAATAGCCATACCTTGGTGAGAAGGGGTAATCCAAGGACACTCGGAAACCACAACTCTCGAATTGTAGTTAGGAAAGAGGGGGGGGGGATTGAATCTGTGTGTATGTGCATATCTATTTAAATATTTAGTCGTAATTTTTGATGGGTCGCGTACAGTAATTATAAGATAAACCAACAATAATATCTTCAAAATAGAGCAGAAGTCAATAAGACACTTAAATGATATCTTCAAAACAGCGTCAATAAGACACATCACATTAGAGGAAACATCGAACCTGACGGTAAAATTCGCGCACCGACATCCATTAATCAATGTAAACAAACCGCACGGTGACGTCATGGATTAAATCCCGGGCTTTGACTGCCAGAAACTAACTCTCATTTACTTTGACGAGGGTTTTATGCATTCAAATATTTTCATTAGGAATGATTCGTTCTTAATCCTCGCGATCCGATACAAATATTTTATTTTATTTGCGAAATAGTTATGTCCTGTGTACAATAAAGTATTCGATGTATTTTATGAATGTAGGAGTTATTGTTTAAAAGGGTCAATTGACTTTGTCATTTTTAATCCATATTATTATTTCTTGTGTGCCCAGGAAGCTTAAAATGTTGCTATTATAACAGATCTTGGAAAGGTTAATACCATCTGTTCTTTAGCTCATACCAAAAAGACTATATATCGAATACGTACAAATAAGCCACTGG
>NC_090749.1:73429840-73432340 GCF_036898095.1 Palaemon carinicauda
GTCTCAAGTTTTATCTAAACCTCAAAACAAGCAGCATCTTCTAGCATCATCTCTCCAATAAGAAGGGAGGAGTACAATTCCTCTGCCTGTTCCAGCAATATCTGAATCTGATGATCATCTTTGGCCATTTCAATTAGAAGCTGGCTATGTAGGCACTTGTCAACAAGAAGATGGCCCCGCAAAGCCCTCTGAACTGCTTTCCCTGTTAACTTGTGCACCACCGCATTTTCTCGTTAAACAGTCTCAAGTATGTTTTTGAGGCCGGTCCCTTCCATGAGAGTTCCTATGGCCCCCCCATCAAGTTCATGAGTGTAGGATTTGATATGATTAGAAGATTATATAAACATGAGTACTGTAAGTTAACAACCCCTAAAGAAGACTGTCATAATTAGTTTGCTATCATTATACCTCTAAGAATAAATTCTTTTAACTATTGCTTGTTATAAGTGTTTGTGTATAAGTGATAGTGAACATCTGAAGGTCAAGAATCCAATTTCATAATGATTTTAACAGATCAATGATATCCCTAGTTCTCTTAATGTGTTCTTGCCCCCCCCCCCCCCCCCCCCCCGGCCCAAAAAAAGGTAGGAATAGACACCAAGATCATCAAATTTGAGTTGATAGTTATAGAGTTATGATCGTTCAAAGGTTTTGGCGGCCATCTTGGACGCCATCTTGAAAAAAAAAAAAAACACTTTTCCGGGGGGTCATAGTTTGGTAAACTTTTAGTTTGTTAAAAAGTACATTAAAACCTACCAGAATCAGTTGAGAAACCTTTTGTTACAATTTTTGGGGGGTTGAGGGGGTATTTTCCATATATTGACCCCATTATCACTGAATTATCCCCCTGTGTTCTGGCAGTACCTTATTTTAAGAGTCGGTAATGAACTACCCAAAATTCCCCACTTGGCAGTTTGGGCCAATTAAACATGCAAACAATTCCGGACCAAATTGGATGGGGGACTGACTATCTTTGAATGGGGAAATACGTTTCCTATTCTGATTATGTCATTCAACGTGAATCTGTAATGTATTTCTGGGGAGATACTTTATAGAATAGTTTTTCGGGTTTTCGTGGAATTTATATATAGTCCTACATTTATCTATATATCAATCTATCTATCTATCTAACTATCAATCTATACACACACACACACACACACACACACATATATATATATATATATATATATATATATATATATATATAATTACACACATACATATATATATGTATAAATAAATATATATATATATATATATATATATATATATATATATATATATATATATATATATATATATATATATAATATTTTGCAGAGATTTGAAAGATCACAATGTTTGGTGTCCTTGGTTCATTTATTGAATTTTTAAAAGTTCTTAATCTCTGTCGAAAACCATAATAAATGTTTTTGTAAAAGTGCAAATTCATGAAATTTTATATATATATATATGTATATATACATATATATATATATATATATATATATATATATATATATATATATATATATATATATATATATATATATATAAAGAAAAAGAAATGGACAGGGGCAGAACATACAATAAGAATAAAAAACAATAGATGGACATTAAGAATACCACAACAGATTGGGTCCCTATAGATTGTAAAAGAAGCAGAGGTTAAACAGAAGACGATGGATCAACGAACTAAGGAAGTTTGCTGGTGTGGACTGGCTCTGAAGGATCATAATCAAACGCAAGTGGAAGGACATGTCTGAGGCCTTAGTTCTGTAGTAGATAAGTAACGACTAAGGATGATTATGATATATATATATATATATATATATATATATATATATATATATATATATATATATATATATATATATATATATATATCTATATAAGCAGCAACAAGGAATGAACCGGCTACTAGTCAACGGTAGGACAAAGGCCTCAGGCATGTCAATTCATGTCTAGACTTTGGCCAGTTTTCATTACCACGCTGATCACTGTAGATTGGTGATGGAGGGAGCTTTCCGTCTGATTACTCGCAGGAAGCCAACCTAGTATGGATAGCCCTGACGAGTACAGCTTTGCAGACTATAGCGATATGCAAATCCTTTCACCACGCTAAGGTGTGTGTGTATGTATATCTTCATAAATCAATGGATACAAATTAATTAATCAAGCTAAACAGCATTTCAAACAAGAAAATCATTTTAAAATAGTTTGAAGTGAAATATCCTCGATGATACTCTACAAACAAACTAAATGAGTATTTGCGAATGGAAACTATAACCAGCCAACAACATCCAAATAAAAAATCGCCAAAATTTAAAACAAGACATCTTTTTCAACACCCGCCACTCGCGAAACTTGTGGCTGTGCAAATTATGATAAGCTGGCACTCATACAGGTTCCAAACGTGTCTACGACGGGCGTGAATATCTGCCAGACGTAAAACCAATACAGGTTCGTTCCGCGTATCCGTACCAGCACTGACACCCCACCACCACCCCCAACCTCA
>NC_090749.1:73438869-73456369 GCF_036898095.1 Palaemon carinicauda
CCTTCCAATAACATAAAAAGCGCCTACCAGGACTATTCGAATCTCATGACGTCAGCAAATTGTAGTTTACCTAGGTCACCTTCTCTCGTAGACATAACAATGGGTTATTATGTTTGAGCAAAGCGAATATCACCGACGGTCGCTTTTCCATTAAAGGAAAATTGAACGTAAATTAAATGGGAGCTTTTAGTATTATGGGAATATTAATTTTTTTTCTTTATTTCTCATATCTGTGTCGTTTTGATCGTATTTAATTCTTTTCATAATTCTTCGAATTTTTTTCTGAATTATATATATATATATATTATATATATATATATATATAATATATATATATATATAATATATATATATTAATATATATATATATATATATATATATTAATTTATTCTTGGGTTTCGTAATTTTGATATTTTAAAGGCTCCGCATGTTAGTTCCAGTAGTTGTTTCACACACACCTATGTAATTACTCTTTCAATATTTGTATTTTTTTTTTTATTTATAAGGTATGTTTTTACAGTTACTTTGACCATTAGTATAGTTCCAGTTTGTTTATAAGTACAAATTAAAATCACCATTTCATTCACTTTTTAAATATTCGAATTATTCCAAAGGGCCTAACATTCTGTAATTCCTACTTTAGGTCTGTTATTATTATTATTATTATTATTATTATTATTATTATTATTATTATTATTATTATTATTATTATTATTATCATTACTATCTTCATCAATAGTGCAGCTAAAGCCCTAGTTCGTAAAGCAGGATGCAATAAGCACAAAGGGCTCTAACAGGGAAAGTAGTCCAATGAGGAAGAGAAATAGACTATGTGAGAAGGTATAGAAATTTAATATAACATATTTACCTTCAGTCTTCATTTAATTCTACCCCATTAATCATTTTTGCAGAGAGAGAGAGAGAGAGAGAGAGAGAGGAGAGAGAGAGAGAGAGGAGAGAGAGAGAGAGAGAGAGAGAGAGAGAGAGAGTTCTATGGTAAGTGGGTAAATGTAAATGTACATATATGATACAAGTGTTGTATCAAAGGAAGATAAATTAGTGTTTTAAAATATAATAATGAGGGGAGAATTGACCAGAGAGAGAGAGAGAGAGAGAGAGAGAGAGAGAGAGAGAGAGAGAGAGAGAGAGAGAGAGAGAGAGAACAAAGGGTAAGCTTGGGAAAATGCGAAATAGTAGAAATATAAAGGTTGAGAGATATAGAGAGGAAGAGGGAATATGGACAGATAGTGTGAGAGGGAGAAAATTTGCCCTGTGATACTCCACTATCTTTTTTTTTTGTGGGGGGGGTGGGGGGGGGATATTTCCTGATGGGACATGGTCACATGAAATAGGGGAGAGAATGTTCCATTTCTCGTGTAAGAAGAAAATTGTGTTATAGGGTTATTTCTCTCCCTTCTGCATTGGGTGGTCGCCCTCTATTTATGGCCCTGGAAATGATGGAAAGCCAGAGTAAGATACATAGATCGAAGAAAGGTTCGTGTATATATATACAGTATATATATATATATATATATATATATATATATATATATATATATATATATATATATATATATATATATATATACAGTACATGTATATTTATATACACACATATAACATATATATATATATATATATATATATATATATATATATATATATATATATATATATATATATATATATATATATATATATATATATATATATATATATTGGTGTGCTACTGTCTTAAGCACACATTTGAGTATGAGTTGTTTTCAAATGTATTTGAATGGTTTACTGAACACATTTTAGTAGTTTTTAAGTTTTATTGTGAATAACAACTGAGTTAAACATCTCCATCACTGGAGGAAGCTGTGTTGGTCCACATGACCAATTCTGGTGAAGTTTTGATATGAACTGAACAAATTACTGATATCCCAAAAATCGTACACTTGCTTTAATTTGGATAAGTGACGGAATCGGAAGACACCTGCATCCGGTGACGTCACAAACTTTCACACGAAGAGACAACGTGTTGACACTAAGAAAGAATGACAACTTAGCATCTTACATCCTGTACACAATTTGAGTTGACCATAGCAAATCTCACGGCCAGCTCTTCCAACCAACATGACATATTACGTCATTTGTTTTAAACATGTAATATTACTATTCTAAATATTACATAAGCTCGGCCAGCTATCTCAATTTTTTTACAAAAATTTAACAACAAGCCGAAACATGGTTATTAGGTGTGACTGGACATACGTATCATTCATTGTCCAAAACTAGCTATATCCAACTGAGGACGAATGTCCAAATAGGCACATCAAAATTAATAACAATAATGCATACAAAAAAGATATTACCAAAGCAAAAAGAAAAATGCATGATAAAACCAAGATCATATATATGGTACATTGCTAGCAAATGATTACATGGTACCAAAAAACAAAACAAATTCTGACTTACAAATGATTCGGTAACTTGATAAAGAATAATTGTTACCTTTGTCAGAAACAAGATACTCAATTTTTAGTGCACAAATACAAATTCCTGGTACGTACACGTACCACGGTTTCGTACATATATATATATATATATATATATATATATATATATATATATATATATATATATATATATTTATATATAGGGCTGATACATTTTATTAGATGCCCATAGATTCTGTTATATATCTTGTATATTTTTTTCTTTTTTTTTTTTTCTCTTTTCTTTTTTAACATTCCGGCTTATATATTTTTATTAGATGCCGAGAGAAAAAAATGATTTATATCCTTTTTTTATTTTATTTATTTTTTTTAAAATTTTATTTTAAATGTATTTTTAACAATGCAAATGTAGAGAATTTCTTTAATTACATATTACTAGTGTACTAATCAGCTTTTCATACAAACATCATCCTGACAAATTACTCCCTTAGCGAATGAGGTGGCCACTCATACAGCTTTGAACTGGATCAAGTAAGGGGTATTGTCAGGGCTATTCAACTCGTTCCTTTGTAGCTGCTTGCTGTGCCGTAACCTACGCCAAACAAGGATGTTCACGGCGATAAAAATTAACGCCGTTCCAAATAAACCTGCTAGTAATATAGGGTGAAGAATCTCTTTGTAAGTCGGCGACAGGTGGTCCTTTTCGGTAAGTTTCATTAAGCGTTTCGCCACACTTCCTTTATAGGGGAGAGGAAGTGCGGGCGTTGTAGAGGTCCACGTGAAGTTCGCGAAGTAAGCACGTTCTCTGATGATTGTCCGTAGGCCAGTCACCATGGAATTCGGGGAAGTCCCGATACAGCCATCTGCTGCGACGAAGATGTGGTTGTAGGATGTGGATCCGTCAGGGCATGATACATTGAAGCCGTCCTTGTCGTATCGTATCCACGAGCCATTATTTAGTCTGCAATTGAATTCTTTATTGTCAAAGGGATAAAGCTTATCCAGACAATTTTCACTTGTATGGGAGAGAGCACCGTCTAGCACTATACCTAACTCGCATGAATCCATCAAGTTTTTACGGAATTCAAATGAGTCAGCTGTACATATTTTTCTATCCATTGCGTCTGAACAGTGAGTTAATTGATTTAAGTCTTTAATGACCGTATATGTTTCCTTGTCTGGGGAAATCAATACTTGTCCTGTCAAACTGGATATTACTGGATTTGAGTGATTCGTCATGAAAGTCGGAAATGGTGATATCCTGTAAGATTGCCAGGCATCAGAAGAATCAAAGGGAATTGTAATCCTAATCTTGTTATTATCTACGTTTACTGTAATTAGGCTGTAATAAAATTCTAACCTATGTTCGTCTAATAAAGGAACATAGCCTAGTTTATCCCTAGTGTTCTCCAGAACTAATTTTAAGTAACGTATAGGCAACAAATGGGGCGACAATACACCTTTAGTTGCTAACGTGATAGCTTCTACATAATCCTTGGATTTCTCAATGAAATGTGCAATTCTGTTATGTATGTGATCTATCTTTGAATCATAATACGTTAATGTTGCTAACAAATCCTGTACTTCCATAATTTGAACGATATTATCTGAATGTTCATTTAACAAATCCATAATTTTATTGATTGAAGCTAACTGATCCCTTAGTTCTGACATAATCAATTCATCTTTATGAGTCAAGAACTCAATTTTCTTATTTTGATTACTAATTTTAAGACGATTGGAAAGTCCTAAACCTAAACTTGCAACAGACCCAAAGATGCTTAATGCAGCATAAATGAACGGATTCCGTCTTTCTTTTTGTTCGTGTCCTACAGTCCACATCAAAAGGTCATAAGCCAGAGATCCTGTCTCTCCAGTCTTATTTTTTAAGTCATCAGATAGCATCTCTGCAACTTTTAATGTTGATCCAAGCAAACTCTTAGTAGTCAAATGAAAATGTCTCCTATGCAACTCATCCAATGATGCAGAAAACCTTGAAATGGCGGTTCTTAAGCTAGTGACATCATTCTCTTGAAGAAAAATTGCTTGCATATGCACTTCGACAATTACGTTGGTTGATGTAATAAAAATGTCTTCTTGTCTTTCAACTATATTGCCATATTTAAAATATATATTCTTAGTCTTAGAACTCATCCCATACGAAAAAAATGTCTGAGCGAACAATATCACTCCCAACAACAAAAAATTCATCTTGGAAACCTGTAACGAGAAAAAACATATGTAATTACTCCTGTATTAAAAAGAAAACTTTTTAGTTACAAAAATTAAAATTTTTCCTCACTTCTTTTTAATTTCTTATGTGAGACAATGGTACTATTCTCTCATCCGTGGGTTGGGCTACGTTTTGAATTCTAAACCTATTGGCCGTTAATATTTCCAAAATGTTAAATGGGCCTTCAAACTTAGGTGTTAGTTTATAGTTGAGCCCTTTTCTGACATTGATTTGAATATAGATGTTATCACCCACGGTATATGTTTTAGTTGGTTTCGCTATTTTATCATGATTCCTTTTCATTATGATTTGTGATTCTTCTAAATTCTTTCGAAGGATATCATATCGACTTATACTTGCATTTATACATTCTTTTAAAGGATTTGATAGATTAGTTGTAGGCGTTAATACATGGAAAGGTGTTCTAACTGGGGTACCATACAATGCTTCATGCGGTGACATTTTAATTGATATATGATATGAATGATTCAGAGTACTCAGTGCCGCCGGTATTGCAATATCCCAGTTGGGGTCTGATCCCCCTAGTGTTACCCTTAATATATTTAATATCTTCCTATTTGCTCTTTCCACTAGCCCATTCGACTCTGGGTGATATATCATGGTATTAACCTTCTTTATGTTGAGGAATTCACACAATGAGATAAGAAAGTGATTATTAAATTCACCACCCGAGTCTGAGATTATCATGTGTGGAATTCCATGTTTACAAATGTAACACTCGTAAAACTTCCTAGCGCATTCAATCGCAGTTTTAGTTTTAAGCGCTATTAGTTCTGTATATCGAGTTAAAGCATCTATAATCACTAAGAGGTGCTTATTCCCTCTGTCTGACTCGTAAAATCCTGTTAACAAATCTAAATGTATTCTTTTAAAGGGTTGATTGGGAACAGGATAAGCTCCTAAGCTAACAGGTGTTTTCGTATGCCCTTTGTTTTCCTGACATGTGCGACAATTAGCTATGTGTCTTTTTATATCTGTAAGCATTGTATGCCAATAAAACAATGATTTGGCTTTCTGTGACATTAATGAGAACCCAGGGTGTCCATGTAATGGATTTGAATGCAACCAATTCAGGACAGTGGAAACAAGTGAGTTTGGTACTACTACCTGGTCGTTAGTTACATGTGGTGTATTGCGGGTTTTCCTTGTCACAGTCCTACACAGAATATTATCTTTGATTACATAATTCTGCTGCTTATACTTTATATATTCTTTTTCTTTATGATTGCCTTTCAAAGCATTTATAATTGTTTCTATTTTCTGATCTTTTCTTTGCTCAGTCTGTAACAATTCAGCACTCCAGCCTAAATCTTCTTGTTCAGATATTGTTTTTACAATAGGCATGGATGTTGATATATCTATTAATTCAGCTAAAGACTCCGTACAAGATGACACGGGGTTGCGTGATAATGCATCCGCAATGATATTTGCTTTCCCAGGTAAATACACGATTCTTGCGCCAAAATCTTGAATGATTAAATGCCACCGAGTTCGTTTAGGGCTGTGATTGAAGCCTTTAAAGAACTCTGTTAGTGGTTTATGGTCAGTAAGAACCTTAACGGGATAACCGTAAATTATGAACTTAAAATGCACTAGCGAATTAACAATAGCTAGTCCTTCCTTGTCTATTACTGCATACTTACTTTCGGAAGTTCTCAATTTTCGAGAATAGAAAGCTATCGGGAAAAACTGTTTATCATATTGCTGAAGCAATACCCCTCCTACTCCTAAGTCTGAGGCGTCTGTTGCAATGAAGAATTCCTTACCGAAGTCAGGAAATTTTAAGATAGGAGAACTACACAGTTCATCTTTCAAAGTATTAAACGCCTGTTGATGTTGCTCAGACCATATGAAATCTACGCCCTTCTTCGTAAGATCAGTTAAAGGAGCGGCTATTATTGAATAGTTGCGTATAAAACGCATGTAATATCCACTACAACCCAGAAATTGCTGTATTCCCTTGACATTAGTAGGTATGGGAAAATTACGTATAGCCGACACCTTATCATGGACTACTTTAAGACCTTGGCTTGACACCATGAAACCCAAATATATCAATTCTGTTTTGAAAAATTCACACTTACTAATCTTTACCCTTAAGTTATGTTGTCTTAATCTCTGTAGTACTAGTTCTAACTTACGTAGATGTTCTTCTAAGGTGTTGGAAAAGATTACAAGATCATCCATATAGGCATGCAATATATCCCCTAACAAGTCTCCAAACACTATGTTAATCATTCTTGTAAATGTTATAGGAGCACAACGTAAACCAAAAGGCATCCGTAAAAATTCATAATGTCCCCTGGCTGTGCTGAAGGCTGTGTATGGGATACTATCTTCTTCTAATGATATCTGGTGAAAGCCTTTAAGTAAGTCCAAACTGGTAAAATATTTATTCTGACCTAATAAAGACAAAATATCGTCAGTACATGGCACTGGGAATCGATCAGGGATCGTTTCCTCGTTTAGACGACGAAAGTCGACGCAGATACGCCATGTTCGATCTTTTTTCGGTACAACTATTAAAGGAAAATTATAAGGGCTATTTGATTTTCTAATGACTCCTTCCTCTAACATTTTACCTACTTCATCATTTATTTCATTCTGGAATTTCATAGGGAGTCTGTACGAGGGTACATATATAATTTTCTGTTTGTCTTTTAACCTTATTTGATGCTCGATCACATCTGTTTTTCCTAAGGATCCATCCGTAGTGGAAAAGACATCTGTATATTTATTTAAAAGTTCAAAAATTTTCTGCTGAATTTCTTCGTCTTGAATGTCCTTACTGATTTTATTTTTAATAGATCGTAAAAGGGATTCATCCGCAACTGATTGAGAGTGATTGATTTCAGCAACGGTAAGAATACGATGTTTATAAACTTCTACATCCAAGATATGTTGATTTTTGTGAATTACTAAAGTGTTATTTAAATGATTACAGACTTCGATATTACATTGCTGATGTGAGCCTACTGTATAAATAGCTTGTGTGACAGACAATCCGTTGGTTTTCAAAGTATCGGAAAGGATTAATATTTCAGATCCCGGTAGTGTTTTCTTTATTTGCACTATTAAATTCGAAGGTATGTTTGGTTCGATATATTGCGTGCAAGATGATATTACGGGTGAACGAGAATTCTGCTGGGTCGCGTACATTATTTCTTTATTAGTGAGACAAGTTATTGGTTCTTCAACGTACGTTACGGTTACATTTGTCGTCTCCTTTTTATCCAAAACTGACTTTAAAGTATTAGAAGACTTATAGAATTTCCCTTTGATATACACGCCGTGCTTTGCAGGAGCTAAGATAATGTTTTGATTTCCCATAGATGGGTATCCTATAATTACAGCTGGATACATATTAATGTTTTTCACAACAACAAATGTATCGGCAAACGTGCGATTACCGACTCTGAACTGAATATGAGTTATGCCTATGACGTTTAATTCATTATTTCCTATACCTGAAAGTCTGATTCCTGATTTTTCAATCGGAAAGTTCGAAAACAACAAATGATGCGTCTTCAAATCCATAATATTACGTGGACTACCAGAGTCAAAAAATAACGTAAAGGATTTGTGTTCTAAATTTACAGCATATAAGGTTGGCCGTAACTCATTTTGGCTTATTATTGTATGAATTCGTTGCAAATCTACGGGAGCATGCACTGTTTTACTTAATTCGGCCGTGTGTTTCATAGGAAAATCTATTGTCTCACAATTATCTGATAAAACATTAAATTGATTATTCAATACTATTGATGTTGACATAAATGACCTTGACCCAACATCACTCTCTTCCCCTCTAGAGTTAACTATGTGGTATTTGCTTTGCTCTGCACATTCTGAAAATTAGGCTGACTTTGCGAGGTCTGGTTTGACGGCCCAGGCTCAGCGATATTTGAAGAAGTGTTTGTTTGTTTCGGACTCTGAACTGCATTGACATTTTGTTGTTTCTTCTTATTGTTAAAATGAGGATTTTTCTTTTTATTTCCATATGGAACTGACTGTGGAATT
Organism: Palaemon carinicauda; assembly: GCF_036898095.1. Taxonomy (NCBI): domain Eukaryota; kingdom Metazoa; phylum Arthropoda; class Malacostraca; order Decapoda; family Palaemonidae; genus Palaemon; species Palaemon carinicauda. Next base: position 73,447,586 of record NC_090749.1, read on the forward strand.
GACTGTGTATTTCTAGGATATTGTTGTGTCTTACGCGCGTAACATTGACTATAAGAATGTGATCCTGTGTTGTGAACTGAACAAAATTTCGTTCTACAGTCTGCGCTTATGTGACCTTGACGTTTGCAGTTGTAACACGTCACTCCCGCTACTGGATTATTAATTACGTTCACTGTTTGTGGTTTTGTTTCATTCTTAGCAAAAACTTGAGTTAACACGGGATCGAGATCTGGACACTTGGATATGTGTTTCTTTATCTGTTTATAGACATCCAATTCCGTACTTGCAGGCATTAACTTCTTATCAAAGCACCGCACTAAAGCTTCAGGCAACATAAGTGTCATGCAAGTTAAATACATTAATCGTAAAAAATCTTTCACGGAGATATTATCGTTAGTAACCCAAGTGGAATTACCTAAAATGTCCTGATATTCGTTAAGCCTATCAGCTATGAGAGCTGCTCTCTCAACAACATTAAGCCGATTCATAGTGGCTTGATTAAGTGTATTTCGTAACGTTAACACTACATCCAAAGCTTCCTCACCCCCATAGATCGCGCGTAACCTAACTTTGAAATCATCCCAAGTAACTGCTTCCTGAAATGAAACACCTCTTAAATACGCACTCGCATCCCCCTTAGAAAAATCTATAAAACTTTTAGCTTCTTGTAATTGTACAAAAGGATCTACGATTTGTTTGGCATTTAAATGGGCATCAACGGATGAAATCCATGACTCCACATTTTGTGGCAAGAACCCGTTGACACGGCCTTGAAAAGGAAGGATTGCTGACCTGGCATTTACAAGCGTCACAATTGGAGGAGGATTAGCCTGGCCTACACCACTAGGTCCAGGGGTAGGGCTGACAGGAGGAGCCATGACTGCTGTATTCTTTTTTTTTCTATCTCTTTGACCCCTTTCAATCCTATCAAAATATCTATATGAGTACAGACGCCCACTGCGTAAACGCATATGTATAATAAAATTCCCCCAACAATGTTACTAATCCCAATACATTTCCCCCCAAGAGTTTATGAAAGAAAAAGGAATTAGCACAAAGAAAGAAAAATTCTAAATGAGAATTCGGAGTTTCTTATAACAAAGTTTAGGAATTCACTCACCCCAGTAATAATTGACTAACGACTTGTGATAACTACACTTCACTGCACAAACTGAAATGAATACAAAATCTCTGTACTTAGCTTATATATGAAGTCGAGTCGTCTCTCTCTCTCTCTCTCTTGATGTTTTGTTAGCGATGTCTCGTTCTAGTTTCTTGTAGAATGTAGGTCTTCCTGGATATGTTTTGCAATAGTTGAATGCCAGTCCTTGGGTTTCCTAGGATGTTGATTGAAGATTCTATTTGTATACTAACATATGTTGGTGTTAGCATTTTCGTTGGACTTAGTCAAAATTGTAGATTCTTGTAGATAGTTTTATTTTGAAGTCTTGAAGATCATTCTCTGGTTTCACAGCTTTTATGTTGAAGTCTTGAAGATATATCTCTGGTTTTACAGCTATTTATTTTGAAGTCTTGAAGATATTTCTCTAATTCTTAGAGTTTAACCGCTGTCTTTGAGTTTAATCGCTGCCACCATTTATTGGTGTGCTACTGTCTTAAGCACACATTTGAGTATGAGTTGTTTTCAAATGTATTTGAATGGTTTACTGAACACATTTTAGTAGTTTTTAAGTTTTATTGTGAATAACAACTGAGTTAAACATCTCCATCACTGGAGGAAGCTGTGTTGGTCCACATGACCAATTCTGGTGAAGTTTTGATATGAACTGAACAAATTACTGATATCCCAAAAATCGTACACTTGCTTTAATTTGGATAAGTGACGGAATCGGAAGACACCTGCATCCGGTGACGTCACAAACTTTCACACGAAGAGACAACGTGTTGACACTAAGAAAGAATGACAACTTAGCATCTTACATCCTGTACACAATTTGAGTTGACCATAGCAAATCTCACGGCCAGCTCTTCCAACCAACATGACATATTACGTCATTTGTTTTAAACATGTAATATTACTATTCTAAATATTACATATATATATATATATATATATATATATATATATATATATATATATATATATATATATATATATATATATATATATTCATATAAATATATGTATATATATATATATATATATATATATATATATATATATATATATATATATATATATATATATATATATATATATATATTTATATAAATATATGTATATATATACATATATATATATATATATATATATATATATATATATATATATATATATATATATATATATATATATATATATATATATATATATATACATATGATTATAATTATAACTAAGTCCATGTTACTTTATGGACATGATTATTATTATTATTATTATTATTACTATCCAAGCTACAACCCTAGTTGGAAAAGCAAGATGCTATAAGCCCAGGGGCTCCAACAGGGAAAAATAGCCCAGTGAGGAAAGGAAATAAGGAAATAAATAAATGAAGAGAACAAATTAACAATAAATCATTCTAAAATAAGAAACAACGTCAAAACAGACATGTCATATAATAAACTATCAACAACATCAAAAACAAATATGTCATAAATAGACTATAAAAAGACTATGTCCGCCTGGTCAACAAAAAAGCATTTGCTCCAACTTTGAACTTTTGAAGTTCTACTGATTCAACCACCCGATTAGGAAGATCATTCCACAACTTGGTCACAGCTGGAATAAAACTTCTAGAGTACTGCGTAGTATTGAGCCTCGTGATGGAGAAGGCCTGGCTATTAGAATTAACTGCCTGCCTAGTATTACGAACAGGATAGAATTGTCCAGGGAGATCTGAATGTAAAGGATGGTCAGAGTTGTGAAAAATCTTATGCAACATACATAATGAACTAATTGAACGACGGTGCCAGAGATTAATATCTAGATCAGGAATAAGAAATTTAATAGACCGTAAGTTTCTGTCCAACAAATTAAGATGAGAATCAGCAGCTGAACACCAGACAGGAGAACAATACTCAAAACAAGGTAGAATGAAAGAATTAAAACACTTCTTCAGAATAGATTGATCACCGAAAATCTTGAAAGACTTTCTCAATAAGCCTATTTTTTGTGAAATTGAAGAAGACACAGACCTTATATGTTTCTCAAAAGTAAATTTACTGTCGAGAATCACACCTAAAATTTTGAAAGAGTCATACATATTTAAAGAAACATTATCAATACTGAGATCCGGATGTTGAGGAACCACCGTCCTTGACCTACTTACAATCATACTTTGAGTTTTGTTAGGATTCAACTTCATACCCCATAATTTGCACCATGCACTAATTCTAGCTAAATCTCTATTAAGGGATTCACCAACCCTAGATCTACATTCAGGGGATGGAATTGATGCAAAGAGAGTAGCATCATCTGCATATGCAACAAGCTTGTTTTCTAGGCCAAACCACATGTCATGTGTATATAGTATGAAAAGTAATGGGCCAAGAACACTACCCTGTGGAACACCGGATATCACATTCCTATAATCACTATGGTGCCCATCAACAACAACTCTTTGAGATCTATTATTTAAAAAATCAATAATAATGCTAAGAAACGACCCACCCACTCCCAACTGTTTCAGTTTGAAAACAAGGGCCTCATGATTAACACGGTCAAAGGCAGCACTAAAATCAAGGCCAATCATACGAACTTCCCGACCACAATCAAGGGATTTCTGTACAGCATTGGAGATTGTAAGAAGGGCATCACATGCTCCAAGGCCTTTACGAAAACCAAATTGCAAACTAGGGAAGAGATGATTACCTTCAGCAAACCTATTAAGACGTTTTGCCAGAAGACGTTCAAAAACTTTAGATAATATGGGAGTTATGGAAATTGGGCGGTAATCAGTGGGATTTGAGCTACCACAAACACATTTACATAGAGGAGTAACATTACCAATTCTCCAACTAGTGCTAAAAGCTCCTCTTCTTGCTAACTTGCGCAAAATAACAGATAACTTTGGAGCTAAGAAATCTGCTGTCTTTATAAAAAACAAAGGAAAAATACCATTTGGGTCTACACCTCCATAAGCATCTAGGTCCATCAACAGAGCTTTAATCTCACGAGATCGAAAAGCTAAACTAGTTAGTTTAGCCTCAGGAAAACAGGAATGAGGAAGTTCAAGTTTTTCATTACTCTGTTTACTGTCAAAAACATCAGCCAAAAGGGTTGCCTTTTCCTTTGGACAGTGAGTGACTGAGCCATCTGGTTTAAGTAAAGGAGGAACTGTTGCATCTACACCAAAGAGTGCAGATTTAAGGGTAGACCACCATTTATGTTCCTGAGTTGTACCAGAAAGGGTTTCTTTTATGGTTAAATTGTACTCCTTTTCAGTTGAGGCATAAACTCTCTGAGCAAAAGCTCGAAGCTGAGTATAGTTGTTCCAGGTCAAATCTGATCTGTTACCCTTCCAAAGTTGATAGGCCTCCTGCTTCTCCAAAAAAGCACGTCTACAATCATCATTGAACCACGGTTTGTCCTTCACTCGGTACCTTAGCACACGAGAAGGGATACGCCTATCAATTATGTTGACTAAATTCTCATTCAAAGGGACAACAGGATCTACACTATTATATAATTGTGACCAATTCAAGAACAAAAGATCATGTAAAATCCCATTCCAGTCTGCTTGGGATTTCATATAAATTTTACAAGAATATGATATATCAGGGACAGGCTGCTCAGTCTTCACTAATAATGAAATCAAGGCATGATCAGATGTCCCGACTGGAGAACCAACCTTACCAGTTATAACGCCAGGGGAGTCAGTGTATACAAGGTCCAAGCAATTACCAGACCTGTGAGTAGCTTCATTTATGATTTGCTCACAGCCTGATTCAGAGGCAAAGTCTAAAGCTCTTAAGCCATGGCGATCGGTAGGAGAGATAGAACTTAACCACTCCCTATGGTGAGCATTAAAATCACCAACAAAGACAAAAGAAGCCTTTCTATCATCTTCTTGTATCTTAGCCATAATGGTAAGAAGACAATCGAAGATAGAATCATCCATGTCTGGATTCCGGTAGATCGAACATAAATAAAAGTTGTTATGCCTGCCACAAACTTTTATTACCTGAATCTCATGACATCCACATTGATAGCAGGATTTATGAGAAGCAGGGTACTCGGTCCTAATATACACCGCCATTCCCCTGGCCCTAGGGATGGCATCACGTTTCAACATTATTGGCTTCTTAAAACCAGTTATAAGGAGCTCAGATGAGTGCCTCATATTAGAAACCAAAGTTTCTGAGCACAAAAGAATATCATACTGTCTGGACGCAACTGTAAGGTCTTGGATATTTGCATGAAGACCACGAATATTGCAATACAGAAGACGACATTGACGAAATCTAGGACGTACTGGTCCCGGATTTCGCTCAATGTCTCCAGACAGCATAAGAATTAATAGAAATAAAAAAGAGACAGCATACTTAAAAACTAGATTAACAAGAGTCATGGTATGACAATTAAAAAATCTCCAATAGATTTAATAGATTTAAGAACAAAGTCCTCAGAAGGATATTGGGAGTTTAATGTCATGACAGGATTAAAAATCAAACTATAAGAGGGATTACTCGAGAACCGTACGTGGATAAGATCATGATGAGGGGTAAATGGAGATGGTTTGGGCATGCTTTTCGGACTCCCCAGAAAAGATTAGTTTACAAAACGTTTAACTGGGCTCCACAAGACACTAGAAGAGTTGGAAGGCCCAGATCTACATGACTGAGAATTATGAAGCGTCAGGTAGGAGATGATGAATGGAGAAGTATTAGATTAAAAGCTCAAGAATAGTGACGACTACCAGAGGCCCTTTGCGTCAATAGACGTAGGCGGAGATGATGATGATGATGATGATAACCCCAATGACTATTTAGCAAAAAATAGCCCAATTAGGAATGGAAATAAGGAAATAAAGTATATTAAAAGAAATGAAAACTAGATTAAAGTATTTTAAGAACAGTAAAAACTTTAAAATAGATATTTCATATATAAACTATTAAAAGAGACTTATGTTAGCCTGCTTAAACAAAAAATTCTCTCAAGTTTGAACTTTTGAAGTAGGTATATGTATTTATATATATATATATATATATATATATATATATATATATATATATATATATATATATATATATATATATATATATATATATATATATATATATATATATATATATATGTATATATGTACATTATATATATATATATATATATATATATATATATATATATATATATATATATATATATTATCCCTGTTCACTATTATTTAAACTTTTCATTTTGCGCATGTTAATTTAATTTTTGTCAATCGGTTTATTTTGTGTTTGTGTACATTTATTTAATTAATGATTTCATAATACTTATTAGCAATGTAAGTGGATATATATTTTTATATAGATTCTGCTATTGATGGTTGGGGGATTGTTTGCTTAGTCATACTCCTATTAAAAAAAATTAACTTCATAGAAATACCATAAAAAGAAAAAAAATATCCATAAAAAGCACCCAAAATTATAAGCAACTCAAAACTCACTTAGTGCAAATAATAAAAAAAATTCCAAATGAAAATTGCTTCCAAAGATTTTTTATATCTTATTGTTTGAGTTTCTTCATTAGTTGGGACATTCTCCTGGTGTCCTCGTTATTCATAAACATGGAGGAAATTCCCAGAATCTATCATGAGGTAAGCCAGTCTCTTTGATAACCCCAGAAAATTACCCAGGCTCTCAATACCTCACAATAATAATAATAATAATAATAATAATAATAATAATAATAATAATAATAATAAAAGTGGATTTTCACGTTGCTTATTTATTGGTTTTGCGAAAGGATTATTATTGTTGTTGTTTTTGTTGTTGTTGTTATTTTGAGGTGGAAAGCCATAATTCTTCTCTCCCAAAGTAGTAGATATTTATATATTAGTGCACGCGACCCGTAAAATATGATGGCTAAATATTCTAATAAATATTCAGGCACCCCCCCCTCTCACCAGGGTATGGCTATTCCCTATCCACATGCCCAAGGGACGGGGAGAACTGAGCTAGAGCAAAAAGATATATATATATATATATATATATATATATATATATATATATATATATATATATATATATATATATATATATATATATATGTAGTATATATATGTATATAGTTATATATATATATATATATATATATATATATATATATATATATATATATATATATATATATATATATATAGTTATATACGTATATATATATATATATATATATATATATATATATATATATATATATATGTATATATATATATATATATATATATATATATATATATTTATATATATATAGCTATATATATATATATATATATATATATATATATATATATATATATATATATATATATATATATATAGTTATATATCCATATATATATATATATATATATAGTTTATATATATATATATATATATATATATATATATATATATATATATATATATATATATATATATAGATAGATAGATAGATAGATAGATACATAGATAGATAGACACTTGCTCTTTATTATATAGGGGAGATATATATTGAACAAATATTATCATCAATTATTATTATTATTATTATTATTTTATTTTTTTTTCTTTGTATATTATCATTATTATCAGTATAATTTCTCCCATTATATCACATTGCATCATATTATACCCCTTTATATAACCCATACACTTTTGTATCTTAAATCTGTCTCATCACCATATACTATATCTATACGTCTCCAAGAATGGCTCTTATCTCCTTTATCGCTTAGGTAGGATTAATTATATTGCTTCATAGCTACTATGTATCCATGAATATCTCTTTATATCCCTTTCTTAGGATTAGTTTGAATTCGTTATAGAATCTCTTCTATATTGATAAATCTCCATTTATATCCTTGGGTTCTTTTATATTCCTATCAGCATTTCTTTCCACATGTTAGGGCTGTGGTGGCCAATTGGAAACGTCCCTACCTAACGATTGGCTGGACTTGGGTTCAAACTCGATAGTTTCTTTGGTCGGCGAAACCTCACCATCCTTGTGAGCTAAGAATGGGAGATTTGGGGGAGCCTATAGGTCTATCTGCTGATTCATAAGCAGCCATTACCTGACCCTCCTTGGTCCTAGCTTGTTTGGAGAGGGGTGTTGGGCGCTGATCATATGTATATGTTGTCAGTCTCAAGGACATTGTTCTGCTCGATAGGACAATGTCACAGTCCCTTGCCTTTGCCATTCATTTGTGGCCTTTAAACCTTTAAACTGGGGTTCGATTCCCACTCATGCTCGGTAGTTCTTTGTAGTATCTGCTATCTTGCCATCCTTGTGAGCTAAGGGTGGGGATTTTGAGGTGATCCTATAGATCTACATGCTGGAAGAGGATGCCTGTGGCAGAAGGCATTGGAAAGGGCGTATAAGGCAACCGACCCCTTAATTTAAGGATGCCAGTTAGAAAGAAGATACGTCTACCTGAAGAGACATAAGCACCCATTACCTGGCTCTCCCGGGTCGTAACTTTCTTGAAGAGTTGGCTTTGACACTGATCATAAATATATATGGTCAGCCTCTAAGGCATTTTTTCCTGTGTCTGCCATTCATGAGCAGTCTTCAAAACCTTTAAAGTACTACATTTGTAAAAAGTATAAAAGTAATTTTACTTTAAGGTCAGACCA